>NC_061097.1:56567199-56612863 GCF_015104395.2 Macrobrachium nipponense | reverse complement strand
GTTCACTAGCTAAAATTAATGTGATCTTGGCACACTTTCAGAGTAGAGTAAAATTTATATCGATTATATTACATAATATGATACAGAATCAAACAGTTTGTTGGGCAAATAAATTCATTTACAGAAAAAGATAAATAGAATATTTACGTCGCCAGGCCAAAATTCCAATAACTAAAGATTACTGGAAATCTTTCTCAGATCTCAAATCATCTCTGAACGTTTACACTTTTAACCTTCTCGTCGCCATCAATTTGCAGTTAAAATGTGCGTAAGAAAATGTGTTGTGGAATTTTGGTTTCCTGGCTATCTGTATCCCAGGAAATAATAGTGGCATTGCCTGTATTTTTCTAATATAACTGTAAACCGTATTTTTACGAGAGTACCATTGTGCAGTTATTTCTATAACTATAGATTATCATAAATTGAAAGATTTCTCACGAAAACCACCAAGACATTTGAGGGGTTTGCAGTAAAAGCCAAACCCTGGCTTTCAGAAGAAATCAGAAATAACTGTAACTCCTGTACAGAAAAGTCAATGTTCTTATCGTTCAGTTACACAGAAGTTGTTTGTGATTTTGGTTTCCTGGTATCTGCAGATACAGGAAAATAATAGTGCGCATTTTGGCCTGTATTCTAAAACGAAACGGTATATTACGAGAGACCATTGTGCCAGATTCAAAACAAGGATATCATAAATTGAAAGATTTCTCGCGAAAACCGCCAAGACATATTTGAGGGGTTTGCAGTAAGAGCCAAACCCTGGCTTTCAGAAGAGATCAGAAATAACTATTACTCCTGTACAGAAAAGTCAATGTTCTTATCGTTCAGTTACACAGAAGTTGTTTGTGAGTGTAAAAATGTCAAATGGATTACCTGTATGTTTACCTACCTGTTTATAATCTACATATATGTGTGTGTGTCTGTGTGTTGTGTGTGTATACCTATATATACATATATTTATATATATACTAGCTGACCAACTAGGCGCTGCCCGGGAAAACTCTGAATGACCATCAATAAATTCTCTCTGTCTCTCTCTCTCTCTCTCTCTCTCTCTCTCTCTCTCTCTCTCTCTCCTCCTAGCAACCCCTCTACTCGCTCACTTCTCCCTCTCTCTCTCTCTGTCTGTCTTTCTTATTAAGATAGTTGATTTAGTTACATTGGCCTGGATTTTTTACATATTATATTTTACCCATTTCTCACATTACTATCAGGACTGAACTTGGACTTAAAGGGCGTCAGGAGTGTCGCTACTCATCTCAGTGGCCTCGAATAATCTGTCGTTTTCGGTAATTTTTACATTTCACCCCTTCCCACACCCCCTCACCCCTCCTCCCTTGGTTCCAATGATGTCTTACCCCCGAAGTATTCTTTTCCAGATGGTAAGTCGTAAGTATACCAACCTAGGTTTTAAACTACTCAATATATATATGTGTGTGTGTGTGTGTGTGTATGTGTGTGTCAGTGTCTGTGTATGTGTCTGTGTGTTTGACAGAGAATTTTAATTATTTTTATACATACCTATGGAACTGGGCATATCTATTTTCTGTTATACGGCCCCTCATGTGAGATAATTTAAACTACATTTCATCAGAGTACGTATTTAACCCTAAAGCAAAGATAATAGATCAAATTTTTTGAAATACACTTTGATGCATATTCACAGTAATAGTTTACAGAAAAATTTATATTCCCTTAAATGAATTTGAGGGCCATTCTTCCGTTACGGAAATTATCAAATAAAAATTCCTTCTTTGTAACAAAACTTCATGAGTCACCGGTTTGGTTTTTCAAGGGATTTTTTTTATGATAAAAATGAAAACATCCACTCGTGATTACATCTTGTACTAAATAAAGACATTGGATCCTTTCCGTGTTGATACCGGAAGCTCATACTTCATTGAGGTCACCTAACTTAAAGTTCAACCTGTCACTTACTATTCTTAATCCTTTTGAAATAATAAAGCAGTAGTGGGATAAAGCCCAGGGAAATGTGCAGCAAAAGTTCATAATGTTATTGAAAAACTGAACTTATAAAATTTTTATGCCTTTATGTGGGGGTGCATGCCGTAATAGATAATTTACGAAATAGGAAATATCTAAGAAAGGAATCAGTATGAAAGAAAATGTTATAGATATCGACAAACGAAAGAATTTGAAGTATAAGAAGGACAACGGAAAACATACAAGAGACAAAATCCGAGGAAGAGAGTGGCTGGAAAAGATGAGAAAAGGAAGATCACGCAATTTAAAGTGATTCAAATTCAGGGGTATATTTTTATTATTTGCCATTCTCTTATATAATCACAGCCAGGTAAAACATTTTTGTCCTCTGAAATTAACTGGCGAACAAGGGATGGTCATCTGGAAAGCATTCTGTGAGGCAGGAAACAGTACTCTTAACAAAGAAAGTACAAATTCCTTGAGGTGGGGAATAAAGGGCTTGCAGTCATCCATCAGAACATTCAGACAGCAGATGATCTAACTTCCTAAACTGAGAGCCATCATGACTTAATAACTCTTAAATATTTCTGATAGTACCAAACAAAAACTTCTTTCAGTTTTCTTCTGAAGATTGAAAAAGAAACCCACAAAATCACTTTGTAACTTGTTTACTTCTAAGTAAACAAGTTACAAATGTAAATACTTAGAAGTAAACAAGTTACAAAGTGATTTTGTGGGTTTCTTTTTCAATTTCTGATAGTCTTGCAGCAGTGGAACTACAGGTGATGGAACTATCTAACATAGGATCTTTAACATGGCAAGGTTTAATCTGACCTCCATCTTCCCAGAGGTGCATGCTGAAACCTACGGTCAAATAGCTTATTGTTTCACCAACGAAAGTTAAAATATATATGATATAATTTATTAGAAATAATTGTTCTGTACTGTTTAACATATGCATTACTTATTTTTATACATTTTCATTCTAATAAATAAATCATAAATATCCTATCTTAAAATTCCTGTATCTGTAACTCAACACAAAACACCTTTTTCAGACCTTTTATAGCTTTTCCAAAGGGCTTTCCTACACCTCCCCCCCACCCCAACAAGGGCAACAACAGCAAAAACAACGAGAACAACAAGAAAGGCGTTTGAAGGCTTACTCCCCGTATAAGAGAACATATTGACTGTTGATCAGTAGATGTCAACAAAATTCTGCTTATGAAGAAAAGCTCGATCATATGACAGCTATTTATCCTTTCAAGAAATTTATGATTTTAGTTTCTGAAAGAGATGCTTTTCACAGTCTTCCAACAGCATTTATGTTTGCCTGATTTTCAGATTCAGATTTTCGAACAACCTCTAAATAACTGTCTCTCAGGCTCAGGTAGACTGATAATTATTCAAAATAATTTTTTACATGCTGTCAGTCTGCACTACTTCCTTCTGAAGAAAATGAATTGACTTTAATATCCTCAAATAAGAGACCATATTAACCTTAATTGCTAAGCTTCGATTCTCGTCTCGGCCAACGTGGAACCAGAGGAATTTATTGCTGGTGATAGAAATTCATTTCGCGATATAATGTGGTTTGGATCCCACAATAAGCTGTAGGCCCTGTTGCTAGGTAACCAATTGGTTCCTAGCTACGTAAAAATATCTAATCTTTCGGGCCAGCCCTAGGAGAGCTGTTAATCAGCTCAGTGGTCTGGTAAAACTAAGATACACTTAACTCTACTTAGTCAATTGCCTTTGTGATAAAAGTGTCTCTCGGTAATAATACACCTTTCGTTATGAGAATTCAGCATTATCTATTGCAAGCACTATTTTAGCTTTAATCCATTTTCCCCGATTCCATTTGCATTGAAATACACCGACCTTCGTCTTGCTATGACGGAGTCCCGGGAGAAGAGAGAGAGAGAAAGATCCTGTGTTGGGAAATGTTGCTTTGAGATATTGCTGCATGTTTCGGGGTTCCTTTTTAAAGATGCCGACCTCTGTCAAATATTCAAACCCGCAACCAGTCACATGCACAGGACCCTTTTCACATAGTATGAAATTTCACCCTGAGATTATTCACCCATGATTTTTTTAATTTTTTTTTTTTTTTAGACTACGAAAGGTTTCACATAGGCCTGATAAAATTTCAGAAAGCAGAAACTTTCCATTAAAATCGAAATCAAAATAAAAGACGTATAACCCTTGAACATGACTATTTCGTCGTTTTACAAAAAAAAAAAATAAATAAATAAATATAAATAATAAAAAAAAAATGGCAAGTAGAGAAAAGTAACGACAAGAAAAACCACAGCTGTGCCTTCAAAGTCAATGGGACCAGGTTTTTCATCAGTAAATCTAAGATGATGGGGGAGAAAAATGGAGATAGGAGGAATGTGGGTACGAATAAAGTGTGTAGAATTGGGAGTGATATGGCGGAAGAGTTGGGGATATGTAAGGCAACGGGAAAATCTAAGTGCAAATATATATAACCCAATATACGGAAAAAGAATGAATCCATATACAGTATTATGCATAATTTTCGGATTGGCACATTTGATAGGAATGAGTTAGAACAATAATCATTCCAAAGTCAAATAGAGGTAATTATAAGAATAATAGGATATAATATAACAGATTACACCTGGAACGTTGCATGGCACCGTTTCAGTTGAGAGACGGCGGAAAGCAGAGGAACTGACGGGTGAGAGCAGCACCTATTGAAGTTAACAATTGCAGTGCGAGGATATTGTATACGTATGCAAATTTGGAAGAGTATGGCTGAATAAATGTTTGATATACAGTCCAGTTGTTATGTGATCGAATATCTGATATCATCAGAGAAAACCTTTATGAATCATTTATTTATTGAATAATCTGGAATCTAACAAAATAACAAAAGATTGTATAAAAAGCATGCGATTGATATTATTCTCTTACATTTAAGGGTTTTCATGTGTTATGATGAAACCTTGTCAATAATCTATTATATTTTGTCTTGTTATTTGGAGAATTCTTTCTACCACTCACCAAATAATAGGCTGAATCGTGACGCATCTGTTGGACATCATGGAACTGTTAAGGAATATCCATTAACATACGTATCGTTCTGCACTTGCATGTAGAAGCAGGCTTGGTCTCAGAGTAGGCATATATGCCGGAGGGAGGACATTCGCAACGTAGTAGACAGTCCACCATACATCTCGTTGGCTCTCACCAGCTATATTTTCTGTTTCATAAGTGATCACTGAATTTTTTTAGCATAAACTTCCATCCGTTGGCTTCTAATACGAATTAACTTCCATATTTCTTTCACCTATTTCAACTGAGCTAATATTTCTGCCCTCGGAAATAGTCACGTGAATGTGCCTACCACGATCTTTGCACAAATCCTAAAAAGTGTGTTTAATAGTACTTGTTTTATTTTCCTCCATCCCCAAAACGTCATAAAACTGGATTTCAGCCACAGTGAAAATCACAACATTGACGAACGTCTGACAACGAAGCAAAACCGAACTGACAGTTTTCATTTTCCATTACTCTGGTGAGTCTCTCTCTCACGCGAGTATCATTGTTCGGTCGGACTTGAAACTTGACCTCCTCCTCCAGCCTCTCTCGGCTCGTTTCATGTTTTTATTTTTTATTTGGGTGAGCGCAAAGGATCCTTTCAAAATTGATTCAGCATTCCTTGCATTTTAATACATTTCCATCTTTTTTTATTAATTTATTCATTTTTCTTTTGTAATGAGTGGTATCTCTTCCTTACTTCTTCCTAATGAACTTTCTAATGTTCTTTGGAAGCTTGAATTTCAAGTCAGTGGCCCCTGTGGGCTTGTCCCATATTAATAGGCTTCTCTTCTGACTAACAAAAATAATAATAATAATAATAATAGCTAACTTTTTCACTTCCGGAATTGCTAATTTAATCAGCATTTTCTTCCTGTTTTCTCATATTCTTGATCTTAAATTCGACTGTGAATAATTTGTTATTGTTCCAACAATAATTGCCATGACGTCATTGCTTTCCTTTCCTTTGGTTTCGATCAAAATTATCTAAATAAGTAAAGAGAGGAATTCAAATGACTTGTTGCCTAATATCATGAATATTTGCTTTTGTTCACAAAGGAGTTTTCTTGTTAGCATTTGAATGTAAGACCCAACAAAACTGGATTACTACTAGTACGTAATTAGTTGTTTATTCTATTAGATGAACAGAAACACAGCGAGGTTTAACAAAGCATCTTTCAGGCCGGAAAAAGAAAGTTGTAAACTATTGAGATACATACAATCCTAACAAATAAAAAAAAGCTAAAGTTGATTCATAGCTGCCTCTAAATTTATGTTATAAGAGCAGAACGCATACACCATTTAAAACTAAAGGTCATATTTTGCCATAAAATATATATATCATCATGTGAGAAATTTACTTTCTGTCAATAGCTGTTTGATTTAACTCATCTCTTCGGGCAAAAGTCTGGCTTTTGTGATGAGCTGCACCGATTCATTCTTCCAAATAGGAACCTAAGCGCCTCAGTGGCGTGATCGGTATGGTCTTGGCCTGCCACCTCGGTGGACGCGAGTTCGATTCTCGGCCATTCCACTGAGGGGTTGGAGATGTGTATTTCTGGTGATAGAAGTTCACTCTCTACATGGTTCGGAAGTCACGTAAAGCCGTTGGTCCCGTTGCTGAATAACCACTGGTTCCATGCAACGTAAAAACACCAAACAAACAAACAAATGGGAACTCCATTAAAGAGCAGTTACTGCCAATTCTTTAGAAGCATCTGAGCAATGGAATTGCTAGAAACGAAACCTAGACGGAGGTTTGTGAAACGCCCATCTTGCGATTGCTAGGGAATGTACTACATAAATACATACCATTGAATAAGGGCACAGTCGAACGTCTGTTTTTTCTTTACCTTTCTTCGTATTATATCCCAAACGAGGTGTACCTACTTAAAAATCTATGTCTATGTGGGTGTGTTTTTAACTACTGGCTTTCCTAGCGACCTCCCCTATGTTCTAAACGAAATCAGAAGGTAAGTTCTCTTATTTTGTTACATTTCCTTACATATTTGGGTCTGGGGTAAGTGACCCCTAAGGCAATTTCTGAACAGATGTTCATTTCATCTAGCCGAAGCCCACCAAATATGTAACATTGTCTGTTTACTTAATGATAGTTTTAGGTGACCGCTTGCTAGATGACGTGTCATGAATTAGCAACGAAAGTAAAATATGAAGCTCTATTCACTTGCGATCGAAAACAACCAACTCTGATATCCAAAGCCCATATAAAGAAATCTTTGAGAGTACAATAGAAACATTTTAAATTGCTTATTAGAATCACTCTGTAATCATTACAAGATTTAGTAATTAGAGAAGAGAGGAGAGAGAGAGAGAGAGAGAGAGAGAGAGAGAGAGAGAGAGATCAAGGAACATCTTTGAATCGACGAAGTAAGTTAATGAATTAATTAATAACTTGAAAGTAATATTTACGTTAAACAAAACTCCTTTGAGCTATTTTAATGACCGTCTTTCCCAAGCCTTACTTACAAGGCAGTTCTAAAATTAAGGCGTTTGATCTCTTAAATGAAAGTCAAACGCTTCTTCCCCGTTCCCATACACCTTCACTCTACCTACTCTGAGCACGATATGTCTTTGATGCTCTGTCTCTGATAATTAAGTGACTGGCGATTGAGGATGTGTGTCAAGTTCTTCCCTCACCGGAAGCCTTTCTCCCCAGCAGAGTGGTAGAGGAGCCTTCCGTTGCTCAAAGTGTCTTTAGGAATGAGTTTGTCAGACCAGTTTCCTCCCCTCGACTCTCGCTCGCTTTGATGATGGCCCTGCACAGCTCGGTTGGCCGGTGGGAGGAAACCTGGGATTAATAACAAGTAAAGTCGGTATCATTTGAAACCCCCTGGCCAGGGGTTAGCACTAAACACGGCGAAACAGTGCAGGTCCCTTGTGGGGGGAGGGGGGGGGCGCGCATCAAATGTATTACGCTGTTTAGTATTAGCCCCTGGGGGAGTCAAATGTATTTCTAAGTGTTTAGCACTAGCCACTGGGTGATCAAATGTCCTTAAGTGTATTTCGTTATATACCTGTAAAACCCACACACACACACACACACACACACACACACACATATATATTATAAATATATTAATATAAAATATTAAATATATTATAATATATATACTATATAATATATTATATATATATAATAAAAATATATATAAATATATTATATATATAGCTATATTTATATATAGGTATGTATATATATCAATATGTCTGTATGTATTAATATAATTATATGTAGTATGTATGTATGTATATATGTATGAATATGGGTATAAATATTTTTTTCAGATCTAAGGGAAGAATAATAATGAGATTTTGAAGAGTCGCTTTCAAGTGATATAAAAAGTTATTATTGGCTACCTCTTTCTATCAACAATATATAAATATTAAAACTATCGTACAACTTCTTAAAAAATTATTGTCTAAAACTATTGTTTATAAGTTTATAAGTACTTTGCCCATTTGCACAAACCTGGGCTTATCATGACAACACGATCTGTCTTTATTAAACAAGACTCTCACAATGCACGTTTCATAATGTCATTTAAATAGCATGATCGCTTTTGCATTTGCCAACTGATAGATGATGGTATTTATTCTGATTTTAAAGTCAAATTATATATACAGTATATTATATATATATATATATATATATATATATATATATATATTATATATGTGTGTGTGTGTGTGTGTGTGTGTGTGTGTGTGTGTGTATGTTTGTGTGTGTGTATAAATAAATTAGAAAAAGACTGTTTGTTTGTTTCTTTGTTTGTATGAACTCTATGTAAATCCACATTTCTTGACTGATTTTGATGAGATTTTTGCCTTAGACTCCCGTCCCCCCATAGAAGGTTTTAGTCAAAAATCCAAAATTCGAGGGCCATTTCTAAGGGGATTATAATTCCTCTTTTTCATATACCCCATCATTATTACAAATCCACATTTCTAGACCGATTTTGATGAGATTTCTACCATGGACTCCCCTAACCCCCATCTAGAAATCAGCACTGCAGGGTTAAGACATCACTAGCACCAAAGAGCACCAAAGGGGGTGGGGGCAGGAAGGGATTCCCTAAAACGGGGCTTGTTCTACCAGTGAAACGAGGCTGGCTATGCCATTGACTTAATAACTTTACGAATTTATCATGACTAATTTCGGTATACATATGACTCACTTTTTGGGAAAGAATACTGTGTTATAAAACAACAACTGCACCAAATGGGGTGGTGGTTGAGAAGGGAGGGGGACAGAAAGAGAATGAGAGGGAGAGGAAGCGTGAGAGAGAGAGTAAAGGGTGAAAATCAAAAGGAAAAATTTCAGGGAGGGTTGGAGAGAGCCAGAATGGCAGAAAGCGAGTTAAAGAGGGGTTTTGGGAAAGAAGGGGAAAGAGAGAGGAGAGAGAGAGAGAGTTTTAGGGATACGAGAGAGATAGAGAGAGCGTGAGAAGAGAGAGAAAGGGTGAAATCAAAAGGAAAAATTTCAGGGAGTGGTGGAGAGAGACAGAATGGCAAGAAGCGAGTAAAGAGGGATTTTGGGAGAAGAAAGAGAGAGAGAGAGAGAGAGAGAGAATTTATCAGCAGTCATTCAGTTATCAAAGTTTTATATATATATATATATATATATATATGTATATATATACATATATATATATATATATATGTATACTATATATATATATATATATATAAATATATATATATATATATATATATATATATATTTATTATATATAATAACAAATTAACTTACTTCATTCAAAAGTGTCAATGATTGTTAGTCGAGTTAAGGACTTTATTTTTACTATTAAACGAAAAGAGAAACGATATGTGGCACTTGTGATGAATGGTGTGTTCTGAACTTTACTAAGTCCGTCTTGTGTGTCCCCCTTTGTGAATGTTTAATCTCTATAGCTTATGTAACTGAAATATTCTTGATTGCTTTCAGGAGGAGTGTTGAATTTCAACTTCAAATAGACTGGTTTCAACAAATCTGAGAATTTTCAACTTCATCCGAGCAACGGAGGTCGTTAGTTGGAGTGCTTTGAAGAACCACTGCTTTAACGAGTCGAGACTAATTGCCAATTACTTGCACACATAATAATGGCAGCCTTTAACGAAATCCTTTCCTGAGAATTTATTGATTTACATCCTTTACTGTGAAACATCAGAGTGCATTTGACTAGTTGGTCTTTACCTGAAGGGTGTCAAGACGGCTGCTTTCAGATATGCAACGAAATCACTTGTATTGTGGAGTATGTCATCACATCAGTTATAGTTATGGGATTTAAATTTGGATTTCAGTATCCTAGAAAATTCACCATATATATATATATATATATATATATATATATATATATATATATATATATCCATATATATATATATAATATATATATATAAATAAAGGTATAAATAAAAGTATAAGCCACGAAGGAAAAAATAAAACACCCGATGTTTATTTCCTTCGTGGCTTATACATCTATATATATATATATATAATAATATATATATATATATATATATATATATATATTATATATATATATATATATATATTATATTATATATATATAGTAAGAGATACACCGGAGTGGGTTGCCCTTGGTAAAAAAGTTAGAGATAAGCTTTTTAGTTTTCGGAAGATATATATATATATATATATATATATATATATATATATATATATATATATATATATATATATATATATATATATATATAATATATGCATTAAGCTGCAAATGTCTTTTAATATCTAGGTTCACGCCCGGGAGCCGACGGAATTATTATCAATTAAAAATTCCCCTTCAGATAATGTGTATGAAAATATATTAATTCTGAGGTAGAGGAATTTAGATATTAAAGGACATTTGTAGCCTAATGCGTATATATGAATCACGGTCTACAATTACCTTTAGAAATGAACTGACTTATATACACAGGAGCTGAAATAACTAGCTCCGTGGCACTAACGTTATGTTAGATCACAAATCAAATAGTCACTATGCCTGCTAGGAGAAAAGAATTGGTTGCTTGAAATTATCATTGTAGCTATCATAAATTATAAAATAGTAGATAACAACAGCTCTTCAATCTTCCACCCTGTGACTTGAAACTGATGACAATATGAAAACCTTGGCATCGTGGGAGCACAGGTGATGTACACAATGTCCATGGTCTCCTATTCGACAAATTAAGGATGCATTGTAACGATCGATTTAAAACGCGATTAACATGACTGGGACTTGCTTAAGGCAGAGAGGGTAAGTAATCTAACACTTTTATGCGATAGAAAAATGAATGAACACGTATGGTTATGAGTCACAAATATTTTTCCACTTCATTTATTCTCTGAAGGAGATGCAATGGGGTTTAGTTTATATTTGAGAGGAGGTAGTCAAGGCTGTTAGGGGAGAAAATAGGATGTTTGGTTCAGATTGTTGCAAAAGCACCAAATTGGACCATATCATCCTCATATACTAAACTATTGATTTCTGCCGGGAGCCAAGAGTAATATTGAGTAATATTCAGATGAAACAACAGATGCCATCTCTTGATTTATTCCAGTATTTTTTAGTTTTGAAAACCGTACAATTTCAGCAGTTTTAGACCTTCAGAAGTATTAGAATATCAATAATGTTTAGCAGAATTAATAATAAGATAATGAAAAATTACATTTAATATTGTTTTATATAAAAAGGTAGATGGATTATACATATATTAAAATATGATATAAAATTTGTCATCGTGAACTCAAAAATGTAGGTTACCATTAATATTTTTACTCTTTTAATGAAAAAATAAAATACATTATAATTTGATAAATGTTCTTAACAGAAATATTGCAACTGATAAAAATATGTTGACTAGTGTGGCTCTTATAACAATGCTTTCAATACTTCGGAATAGATTTTTCGAATTGAATCTTGAAAGATATCTATGCATTTTAAATATTACTTGTAACTAAACTACCTCGAAACCATATGCAAAAAAATAAAATAAAATAAAGATGAGGGGGTAGCATTTAACAGATTTTTATAAAGAAAAAGATGGATTATACATATTACATCACACTTGATATGAGAAATTTCATAGTGAACACATAAAAGTTGTTACATATAATATTTTTTTTTTTTTTGAATCTCATTAAACTAATGGAAAATCAAAATACTTCCTAAAGTGTTAAATGTTCTTAACATAGCAATTGATAAAAATAGCTAGACTAGTGTGTCTATTTACAAATCTTCAGATTTGATTTTTGCTGTCGAATATTGAAAGACATTCATGAATTTTAGATAATATTTGTAATAACTAAACTACTTTGAAATCATAAGCAAACAAATAATAATAATAATAATAATAATAATAATAATAATAATAATAATAATAATAATAATAATACACAAAGCACTTACACCCAAGAGCAAATACGGACAGACTATACATAACACGAAAGGAAGGAGGGAGATGGCTACTAAGTATAGAGGATTGCGTCAACATCGAGAACAGAGCACTGGGGCAATATCTGAAAACCAGTGAAGACAAGTGGCTCAAGAGTGCATGGGAAGAAGGACTGATAAAAGTAGACGAAGACCCAGAAATATACAGAGACAGGAGAATGACAAACAGAACAGAGGAATGGCGCAACAAACCACTGCACGGACAATACATGAGACACTAAAGAACTAGCCAGCGATGACACATGGCAATGGATACAGAGGGGAGAGCTCAAGAAGGAAACTGAAGGGTTGCTAACAGTGGCACAAGATCAGGCCCTAAGAACCAGATATGTTCAAAGAACGATAGACGGAAATAACATCTCTCCCATATGTAGGAAGTGCAATATGAAATGAAACCGTAAACCACATAGCAAGCGAATGTCCGGCACTTGCACAGAACCAGTACAAAAAGAGGCATGATTCAGTGGCAAAAGCCCTCCACTGGAACCTGTGCAAGAAACATCAGCTACCTTGCAGTAATAAGTGGTACGATCACCAACTTGAAGGAGTGATAGAAAACGATCAGGCAAAATTCCTCTGGGACTATGGTATCAGAACAAATAGGGTGATATGTGCAAATAGACCAGACGTGACGTTGATTGACAAAATCAAGAAGAAGGTATCACTCATTGATGTCGCAATACCATGGGACACCAGAGTTGAAGAGAAAGAGAGGGAAAAAATGGATAAGTATCAAGACCTGAAAATAGAAATAAGAAGGATATGGGATATGCCAGTGGAAATTGTACCCATAATCATAGGAACACTAGGCACAATCCCAAGATCCCTGAAAAGAAATCTAGAAAAACTAGAGGCTGAAGTAGCTCCAGGACTCATGCAGAAAAGTGTGATCCTAGAAACGGCACACATAGTAAGAAAAGTGATGGACTCCTACGGAGGCAGGATGCAACCCGGAACCCCACACTATAAATACCACCCAGTCGAATTGGAGGACTGTGATAGAGCAAAAAAAATAAATAATAAATAATAATAATAAACAATATTTACAACATAACTTAAAGTGATGTAGATGAATACGTGTATTTTCATGCAAAATTGAATTGATTGTCCAAAATTCACTAAACATAATGACATCCACTTTAGAGACCAAAAACCATGTTGCCTTCATCACCATTATTATTGCATCAGCCTTCATGCATCTCATGCTAGCTTTGTTACACTTACACCGTCCTGCACAGGACTTGACAAAACTGTAACGCAATAATGCCGAACAGGCAGATAAGTTATCTGTGAGAGTACTTCATAAGGGTTGCCATTCACTGTTGTCATCTTTCCGTCAGCCCCAACCAATGAAGTCGGGGAAAGTTTGCATAGGGACAGTTACTTTACTCCAGAAAAAGCTTTCTTGTAATTGTGCCCATTTCACATACTGGAACAGTGCCGCCTGGGTTGGTGGGATATTCTCCAGAGATCTGCAACCGGTTGTAAATAATTGATGTCTTGCTTCATTTACAACCACTGCATTGCATCGCTTCTTGTTCATAAGTATAACTACGCGTTCAATTCTATTCATATGAGGCTCTGTTATGAGTAGGATCATTTGTCGAAGCAATCAGTGCGTCAGTGAGGTCTGGAGTGCAATTCCAAGCTCCCCAAGCTGACTTTTCTTGTGTCCAAGAAAGTGAGATGTTGTATCACAACCAGTGAAGCTATGGAATAAGGGAAGTGCCAAACATGGTGCTTGTCCAAGACCTGAACATAAATGATGAATTGCAATATGTCAATATTTTTTCCCAGTGCCAAAACCTACCCAAAGCTCTTTGAGACCAATGGTAATGAAATGGTGGGCAGCCAATACTACAATATCACCATCAACAGTACGAATATATGCTGCACTGCGTCCCCTCTTTTGCTGCTTATGCTAAATGAACAAAGATCCTGTGCCAGTTTCAATATGTTTGCATGGCTGCGGATCAGCTAGTTCATATGATCTATTGCAGAGCACTTTGTCAAGGTAAGTACTGAGGAGAAGTTTGCCATCCATTTCATATTCAACAATGTTAGTGCTTAAGAACAAAAAAGTTCTATCTTGTTTTCATATGTTTCAGGAATTCATTCCAGTCATGTGGAGCTTTTGTGCTACCATCACCAATTCTTGTTCTAGCACTTGTCCTACAACGTAGTTATGTGCCTGTGACTAGGTTATTTTGATCTGGATAAGTATCCCATATAGCATCAATATGCTGGGTACCATTTTTTATCTGAGTTTTGAAATATGGGATAATGTGTAGTATGACATACTCACTGAAGCTTTTTGATTTTGTAGGGAACACCATGTGGACAACTGCGTCATGTCCAGCATCACACCTGACTCTAGAATGACTTTCTGGTCGATCTGTTGATGTCTGGATACAGTGAAGAACGTCTGATTTTACACCAGTTCGAAGCATACCTCTGTCTGCTAGGCTTGGTGGTTTGAAGAATTCTGTTACACTTGCATCAGGGCGTTAGCGGAGTGAGAGGAAGAGCTGTGTGATTAAAGCTAATTATGTTTCTCTATGCCTGTGACCTTACCTTTTTTAGTTTTAGTTTGATCAGGGAGGTTATCAAATGTCAAGAAGTTATTTCTCTTAATGTTATCAGTTACTGGTACTAAATATTTTTCGAGTCTCTCAGTGACATATAGTTTATGAAGTAATAGTTTGTGTATCGAGAGCAATAAGCTCTATTTGCTCTCAGAAAAGGATTGCCCATCTTTTCAACTATTTTCATAAATGATAGCACATCCCTTTGGAACATGACTTGTAAGCTATGTCCTTCTTCATGGTGACCTATAGAAGAGGGCTGCTTGTCATGCAATGATTCAAATTAATTAATAATACGAGCACATTCAGGTCCTGTCAGTATGACTAAAGTCAATGCTTCTGGGTTTTCATAGAGTCCTGTTGCACCACCATGCTCCTGGAGATTCTTGTTGCTCTGTTAATGCACTTGACCTTTCGAAACGAGGTGTTGAACTTTCTAGCCGATTTCTGCACCACAAAATTGCTATTCATGAATTCATCATACTTCTCAGGGTGCTTGTGAAGGAGCTGCATCATATCACGTGCATGAGCTGGAAGCCAACGGGCATAGTTTGTATAGTCAAATGCATGAAACTAGCCACACAACTCATCACAAGATTGTACATATAGTTTAAAATCACCCTCTCTTACTGAGCATACGAAACGTAACATCAGCATTTCAGCTTCCATGACAGTGGACCAGAACATGAATTGTGGTACAGTTTGTGAATGTTTGTCCCACTCCTCAAATGACTGAGGTGATTCTGTAGTTTCCTTGTAGTCAGAATAGGCTGCTTGCTTAAGCATATAAAGTGCCATGAGAGTTACTTGATGGGCATACCTTGTGCATTTAATGTGGTGCTCATTAAGAGCAGATTGTGCTCATCCAGAAGTTAGTACTTCTGCTTGAGATAAGATCGTGGTCCAACCAGATCCCCGTAGTATTTTACCCATCATTAAATGCATTTTATCCTCAATGTGCAATGCACCCATCATGACTACTATTTTGTCTTCTCAAAGAGTGTTTATATATTTCCACTGGAGCAGTTTGATTATTGCATACAGTGGCTGATCTGCTCCAAGAACACTTGTCTGTCCAGGGTTCAAAAACTTGGTGCCTTTTATTTTCTTAATTCCGTGGTATGCCTCACTGACGATGCAGATGCAGCTTTCTCAGGAAAAAGAGGATATATTCTTATCTCTGCAGGAGGTTTCACACTGTCATCACTGGCCAATTTTGAGTTGTATCCAGACCACATAATGATATCATCCTTGCCAAGATTTTCCTGTTTCAGGCCTCATCCTTAACCCGCACAATGTTTCATCGTGAGATGGTCTGAGGGGATTATCACCAATATCTAGTGCAAATATATCATTCTGAGCAAGCTCAACCGGAGTCTGAATTACATAGGAATCTACTAACTGTGGAATTAACTTGTCTGAAGAGTTTATCTTGATTGCAGGACGTTTTAATCCAAGGTTATCACGTGATAAAAGATTTGTAACACTTAGGGCATGTCCATGAAACTCGCTTTGTGAGAAATTTCCCTGAGATTTACTGTCCAAATTAAAATTTCCTGTGTGCTGAAAACCTTCAGTCGACTATTTGGTGGCACTACTACTCCATCCTGTTTATGACGTGCACAAACTGCCTGTGCTACATCTCGTTTTACTTCCATAACTCGGTTGTAAGATACAGAGATGCCATGTGTTACTGGACTCAATATGGGTTCTGTTCCCTCCATGTCCATGCTGTAGTAGACCTTGGTACAATGGAAGGGGGGTTTCCCGGTCCTTGCTGTGTCGTATTTCCTGTGATATGACTTCATGATGTCTTTTTTTTCTGTGTTTTTGTATAGACCTGATGATGGAGACAGTTACTCCGAAACCGGTATATAAATAAGATTGTAATTGCCGTAAAGCAATTTACGTGCGAAAAACAAAGCGCCAAGCACGTGTACGATGGTTTGAATACTTAGGAAGATCAGTTAGGACAAGCAGGTTTTTAGCAAAACCACCATTCAGTGCCATACGGGATCACGCAGAAAATAGTGATGACCCTCTAAGGTTAGAATCCTTTTCCATTCTCTCTAGTCGAGTGGCCCCCATGGAGCTGGCAATAGTAGAAAGTTTCTACACTTTTAAGTTGAAACCTCCCCTCGTTAACAACGTGAGGTCCACGAAGATGCTGTGTTTTTAATTTTTTAGTGTGTATGTTTGTATGCCTTCATGATGCAGGTATTTACTTCTTTTAATATTGCTTCCTTTCCTTTTTTTAAGCTTGCACATTACCCTTTTTTATATATATAAAATGTAACCTTTGTGTAACATTACTTCATTCTAAATAATCGATTGTATTTAGTGATTTTTACTTTTTAATTTCTTTTTTCTTTCTGTGTTTTTGTATAGACCTGATGATGGAGACAGTTACTCCGAAACCGGTATATAAATACGAGTGTAATTGCTGTAATGCAATAAATATGTATATATATATATATATATATATATATATATATATATATATATATATATATTATATATACATATATATATATATATATATATATATATATATATATATATATATATATATGTGTGTGTGTGTGTGTGTGTGTGTGTGTGTGTGTGTCACGCACAAACATACACAAACACACGCACACATAGAAGAACATACAAAATCCAGTTATTTCTGCGTTGTAGTCGTCAGGCGACCTACATTGAACGTCATTATACACAAGAGGCCACAGCTGTCGTTTTGTTTATCTTCCTTAATGAGGTTCCAAAACTTCATTAGGAAAGATTTACTTTTTTTCTGCTGGACAATATTGGTTCGTTTTTCCTCTCTCGCTCTTTTCACCCTTCTGATTTTTTTCTTTTTTTTTAGTCAAGTCTTTTGCTAGATCTTTCCTACCAATGCCGGTTCATTTCTTTTGGAATATCTATGCATTGGTTCGTTTGTACCTTTCAAAATATTTTATACAGTAAAAGAGGAAATTCAGTTTTGGAATAGCATCAAGAATAATTTTTCAGTTGAAGTTATTTTTCACTTATTTATCTAACATCTAACTATCTATACGTACTTAAATAAGTCTCCACTTCAGTTTCATCCCAGTGTTAACTCTTGTTGTCGTCAACCTTTATGTAAGGGGAGGAAAGAATTTTGTCCTTTTTCACTTGAACAGCAGCCGACGACTCGTGTATCTAATTGTTTAAGTAAAGAAATGATTAATGCATTTTTTTCTTGGAAAAGTGCCTAAGACGGTTTTCCATCATCCTCGTTCTACCTGTCTATCTACAAATAGATAGATTATATTCAGTACTCGAAACTGATAAAGCTGCTATGATGAGCACAATTGTATCACAGCCACCTATATTTGGCCGTGGTTGTATACGTACAGATGCGTCTCTCCTGAGATTCATTCTTACACGTTTGCATATTTTCATGTTTGCAATATGTCCATTAATATTAAATTATTGTTGATATATGAAAATTTTATTTGGTTTAAAATTTTTTAGTGGCGAAATATTAAACATATTTCGTGTAATCATTCATTTTAAAGTGTTTTTTATAATTAATAGGTCTGGATTTTTATGAGCATACATTATTATTTTATAATGAAGAACTTGTGTTTCTGACTTTGTATGTGCAGTGCTATTTATACCACTACTTCTACTATCTTATATGTTCATCTATCAATCTATCTATATTATATATACATATACATATATATAGATATATATTATATATAAATATATATATACATATATATATATATCTATATATATAAAACACAGCTATTGTAGGTCTGCGATATTATAATACCTACCAATCATCCGCCGGTAGAAACAGTTTGAGCCCTTGTATATGGTCCAAAATGCCTTTGTTTATATGGGTTCTTGACTAAGAATGCTATGACTGATAACTTTAGATGAACCTGATTCACATTCCAATCGACCTTTGTTTACATAAGTACTTGATAAACACTCTCATCAGTCCTTCATTTATCTAAATGTAATGGGAAAAATATTCCTTTAATTATTATGATTTATTTAGGAATTGATTCATCATCCTCCTCTAATATCTTTACTGTTGTAAAATGATTGGAACTATAAAATGTTTTCGTTTTTGTTGTGAACACGTGTGCATGGCAGTGTAGCCAGTCCCTTGTTTTGTTTTTCTCTCACTCGAGTATGGGAGCGCTGCCCTGAATTTTTCGTCTGCATTTTGGTAACACTAGCAACACATGTAAGAATCACGAATGCTTTCGTGTGAGGACGTCAACTTGTCCGCTCTTCGTTTTGGCTATTTTACCAAATTGTTAATACAAATGATTATCTATCCCTTGCAAGGGATCTAATCCAGGGGATCTAGTCCAGGAGTTCTGAAGATTATGTAAAGTAATCAAGTCCAGGAGACTAGGCCTGGGAGAAATTTGGCATGATGTAATGAGTAATAAAGAAACAAGCTGAATACCAGGAATTTTCTTCAATACCCCTAAAATGGAAATCAGCACTTCAACTGCCTCCCAGTGGGAAGACATCACCTGGCCTCATCAGTAGTAAGACCCATACACACAAGGAATATCATGTAATAGCAGGTAGGACAGGCCTACCCTATTTTCCAGGCAGCGTAAACGTTAGTCTTCATACCCACCGTGTCAACTATGACACAGTACCATTCTCCGACCTGTGTCTCCAGGCAAGAAGACTGACAACAGTGTATATGTATAATAATAGTATTATTAATCTCGTATCCTGGTAATGTCATGGCGAGGGAAAATCATCCCGCGACATAAATACTTGCTAAACGGACTCAGAAATGCTTTGTTTTCTTGACCACCTGTTAAGCTCATCAAATATTTTGATCAGGAGTGTGGGATTTGCTCATCTTTATCTGATGGTGAATGTTTAAATAAGAATTATTTCCATGCAGATCATTATGTTTAAGGAAAAGAGAAATATAAAGGGAAATACCTGACACTTTAAGATTTTAGTAAAGGGTAGTAAATTAAATTACACAAAGGAGGGAAAAGTAAAATAATCATCACTGATATCCATTAATAGTCATATAACTAAACACCTTTTAAACAAAGGAAATTTCAAGAAAAACAAGGCGTGGTGCGACCTCCAACTTATTCAGGATGCATGCAAGATTTTCCATTCACGGAGAAGTTGTAAACATTATATTCCTACTCAACTCTTGATACTACTTATACTAACAACAATGATCAAATAAGAAGGGCATAAATTAAAAACGTTCATACAGTCTCATTTATAAGTGGAAACAGAAAATTATCGAGCAGAAACATAACCTCTAAATTCAGTATACCAAATAAATTCAAGTACTACATTTATACAGATTAGAGATCACGTGTTCCATCTGTAATTATGGGCGGCAATATTACCCATCACCATCGATTGTTTATGAAATTCTGGTTATAGTACTAAGCAAATATGCAATCCCCAGAGGCGTAACAATAGGGTGGCAGAGGTGGCAAA
The DNA here is from genome assembly GCF_015104395.2 of Macrobrachium nipponense. Classification (NCBI taxonomy): domain Eukaryota; kingdom Metazoa; phylum Arthropoda; class Malacostraca; order Decapoda; family Palaemonidae; genus Macrobrachium; species Macrobrachium nipponense. The sequence goes on along the minus strand of NC_061097.1, from coordinate 56,592,309 downwards.
CTGCCACGGGCCCAGGGCCTATAATGATTAAAGGGGCCCATGGACGTAGAGTCACAGAAAGGGGGCCAAAGGACCCAAGGGATATGGGCCCATGGCTTGCATGAAGTTGTCTCATCATTCTCAGTGTTGGAACCAATCCCATTGCAAAATTTATCCGACTCAGAGCTGTACGAAAAAGCGGAGCACTTACACATTGGCGGGCCCACCCGCCCGCCGACCGAAATCAGCAGAAGAACACCAAAACCAATATGGCGGCGATACCAAAACAATAACAAAGAAAGTAGTTCCGAAAGTTAAAGCGAAAGGGTAAAGGGGGACCCCATTGGGAATCTGGGGTTTTTGGGTGGGGGGATGCAGATACGAGTGGCGATGACCACTGAAAACTTTATATAAACGGTAATGGGGGAGCGTGTTGGGAACTGGGTGTTTTTGGGTGGGGGGAAGCAGAGTCGGTGTGTGTGGGATGAAAATAACGTAAAATTTAACAGTAGGTTGACCTCTTACTCTGCAACTGCGATGCGGGCAATGCTAGCCTACTACTTACCCAAAGTTGGGACTGATTACCTATTTTAAATATGTTGACCCCTTACTCTGCAAATGCGATGGGGGCTATGCTAGCCTACTGCCTACCCAAATTTAGGACTTCTTACATATTTAAAGATTCTTGGCAAGCACGACATGTTTCAGCAAGCGGTAATGTTGCGCTGCGCACGCTAGCCACAGGCGTTACAGTGGGCCGACCAACCTAACCGCGTGGCTGGCCAGTCTAACCGCGGACAATCCACCAAACCGCGTAGCTGGCCAGTCTAACCGCGGACAATCCACCAAACCGCGTAGCTGGCCAGTCTAACCGCAGACAATCCACCATCTGCGAGCGACTAGATATCTGCGGAAGATCTATTTGTGTGTGCTGTCAGTAAGGCCGTGGCGGAACGGCGCTTCGCGCCTTATCCGCATATTTAAAGATTCTTGGCAAGCACGACATGTTTCGGCAAGTGGTAATGTTGCGCTGCACGCGCTAGCCACAGGGGTTACAGTGGGCCGAACAACCTAACCACGTGGCTGGCCAGTCTAACTACGGACAATCCACCATCTGTCCCAGTGATAACGAAGGTTTTGACCTAAGCAAAGAAACCAACCTAACCGCACTTAGGATGTAAACTACCCATAAACTACCCTAAATACATTATTGCACTTACCTTACACTTGAAAATCTTCCATGTCAGAGTTGGAGAATTCTGGTTGGGCGATTCTGGGTCTTTTGACTGGGGGCGGAATGTCTAGCATCAGCATTTCGGTTTGAACACTGTGGTCACAGGTTTGTTGAGGTTGAGGAGTACTGCGGGACAAAGGACGGATTTTCCTTCGCGTTGCCTCTGCTTTCTTTAATGGGTAAGTGCGTTTAATGAGGTCGAGGAATGTTTTGAACGGGCAACCACTGTTAGTAAAGTATCGTTTTTTAATGCAATACATCGATAAAAATGAAGGGTACAGAGATTTCACCGTACCACTCCGTGGCAAAACGTTTCTTTTCAAAAACCCGCCATGTAGATTTGATAGTGTTGGTGTGTATCTTTTTGTCGGTTGGATCGAGAAAGTGTAAAGAGTGATTGATATTTAAGTGTTCTTTAAAGTGCTTACTTAGTGTTGTGTATGATTTCCAACAGTCTGAAATAATGATTGAATCTGGGTGTATATTTTCAATGAGGATGGGTTTCGGCCGATCGGTCCTGAACGATTTGGAAAAACGTGTCCTTTGTTTCGTGGTCTATTCCACCTAAAACCCAACAACCGTCAACACGCCGACCTTTGTTGAATTTACGTTTGCCAAACTTTGACTCGTCAATTTCAACAATGTGGCCGGGTCCACCGATTTTGCGATTGTCCTGAACCAAAATGTCGAAACAGACTTCCTGGCAGAAATTATACCAGTCCACCATGGTGTTAGGTGAACCAATGTGAAGAGTCATCTTCATAAAGGCCTGTGGTAGCTCGTGGATCCAGCCATAAATTAATTGGAGGATTGTGCTGAAATCAAGGTGTGAACGGGAGAAGAAAGAGCCGTTCCGTATCGAAATCCTTTCACGACACATGCATAAGCTGCAGCGCCACATGAAACTGTCTTCCTCTTTAATGAGGCTGACGGTTCCCACTCTACACTTGTCACAAGTTCCACTGAAATCTCCCAAAAGACCGCTTTTGAAAAGATATGTACGTAGTACATAAACGTCTTGACATAAAGTATACAGAACACCGAAAGTAACCGGACTTTCCACCAAAAAAGCAGCGAGGGACGGGTGTGATGTGACCGGAGACGCCACGTTGACTGGTTTGAAAACTCGCGGGGTCGGCCCAGGTGAAAAAGGCCATGCTGGGTTGAAGGGACTACTTAGCGCGGCGGTTGGATTTGGGTGTTGTGCGGCCTGGGAAATCGGAAATTGGCTCCCAAAACTGTAGGTAAATAATTACGGAATACGCCTACATCGTCACCCGTGTGAATAAAGTGCGATATCTGCAGAAGCAAAGGCAATGGGGGCTTGGTGAGGTTTTTATAGGTTACAGTTTTGAATATTCGCGGCGCGGAGGAGCCACCATGCTTGTTTTAATGGCGTGCGGCCCGGGAAATTGGAAACTGGCTCCCAAAACTGTCGGTAAATGATTACGGAATACGCCTACATCGTCACCCATGTTAATAAAATGCGGTATCATAACGGGAATCGCAGTAGCGAAAGCAATGGGTGCTGGGTGAGGTGTTATAGGAGACATATTGCCTTTTTTTTATTGTTCACTCCATGTTTCGGATGTTCGTTAGGTTTAGGTCGTGAGAGGTGAAATGCCACCCGAGGTCGTAGGGACTACTTACCGTGGCGGATGGATTTGGGTGTCGCGCAGCCCTGGAAACTGGCCCGCTAATGTGTAAACAACCCATTATATATAATAGGCTAATGGTCTTAATTATTTAGTTAGAATATGATCTCAATGAATTGCCATTATGCATTAAGCTATGCGCAAATAAAAATGATATTTTTCTTCAAATTCTTTCGAACGAAGCTTGCTTCTCCATTTCTCCTCCTCCTTTTCCTCCTCCTTCTCCTCCTCCCCCACCCCCTCCTCCTTCCAGATGCCTGAGCAATAACAAAAGTCCAGCCTAAACGTTATCTCTGTCTCGACTTTTCTTTCAATTATTTTTTTCCTGAAAGGCAAAGTCTTATTTGTGCCCATTAGACAATACGGTGGCTGGTACTGGACCCTGATGCTGGGGTCACACATTCACGTATCACGACGGCGTATGCCCACGTATGTGGATCGTGGGCATCATCGCGGTGAAATGACCTTGAACAGCTGGTAAACAGGACACGGGCTAACGGACGTAAAGCCAGCACCGTAAATTGCGCCGCAAATATACGCGCAAAGAAATCAAGGTCGGTCGTCTACCTGGAACTTCCGCCGATAGTGTAATGTTCTATGTACGTCACCTTCACGTCGTGACCACGCCCACTGTTGTGGGGCTGTAGGGTAAAAAATGGCCGGCCTGTAAACAGAGCAGACTGTAAAGTGATGGAACATGTATGAGAGAATGTAAAAATATTGCATTATGAAAATCCAGGTTGTAAATTCACTTTGGTAGAATTCTGCATGTACTGTAAAATATTGTATATTTTCAACAAATAAAAAAAAATTAAGTCAGACATTATAATATACATACCATTGGCAGTCCCAACATCTTGAGCTTCTTCTGACGGAAGTAGAATATGTTTACTATCCACTTCTCCCTGTCCGTCAATCGTCCTCCGTGTCGCTGTCATCACTCTGTCTGTATCTCATCCAACTCCGACTCCTGTAGGTGGAAGATGACATTTCCTCGATCTGAGTGTCTGCAGGAGTGGCTATAGGAGTCTTCTCCGGGCCGAAAGAAGGTCCTGCAAGATGTGACGACGGCGAACAATGCAGGTGACCCTAGCGCTTACCCTGCAGTAGTCACCGTGGGTCCCACGTGCAATGCCTGGAGCTACGTCAGGTGACTGTTGGCGTGACCACCCACAACTTGTTTTGAACATTTCAAAACTGGAGCGGGTTACGGCGCCCTAGTGGGCGGAGCTTAGAGCCCAGACGACCCGTCACCGTACATCTACGATTTTACGTATGTTTTACGTTACATTTACGGTTTACTGACGTAAGCTGTTACCAACTACCAATTTCCGCTCATGCGTGGGCGTGCGTGCGTTGATACGTGAATGTGTGACCTTAGCAATACAGGCACAACTTCCGCCGGAGGAGGGGGAGGAGGAGGAGGAGGAGGAGGAGGGACTCCCTTTTGTCTGCCCGTCGGAGGATGGAGAGATAAATCGGACGCCCCCATCTGGGCTGGTGTCGATGTTATTTAAACTCGGGGGTAAACCTTGCGACAATTATAGCCGAGAGAGAGAGCATTAGGACCACCGACTTTTCGGCAGGTATAGAGACAAGACGGACCTCGACAGATGTCGACTTGTATGGGCTACGGGCTTTGTTTTGTTAATAATAATAATAATAATAATAATAATAATAATAAAATAATAATAATAATAATAATAATAAGAGAGGAATAGGTCCACAGATATGTTTAGGTACAAACACACTTGAATATAAATCTCTACAGACAGCTTTCGGGAATCTGCTCAATTCCCATTTTCAATCTGAGAAAACGGGAATCTAACACATTCCCGAAAGCTCTCTGTAGAGAATTATTTCTAAAATAAATAAGTATATATTTGTACCCATACATTCAAGTTTCATGCTTCTCTGGCTATTTTCTAACAATAATAATAATAATAATAATTCGATTAGCATAAACCAATACAAGAGATAAAACACACACAAACAAACACACACACAAAGGGCGGCAACAAGCCACAAAAGAATAAATTACTTATCTCAGACGTGTAAACCCGGCATAATAATTCCTGTCCGCGTCCCACTCGCCATGGCATCCTTCAAAATTCAGGGGAGTGACAGATATATATATATATATATATATATATATATATATATATATATATATATATATATATATATATATATATATATATATATATATTGTGAATTTCTACAGCTTTGTATCAGTCCCCTGTAGATGGCCTAGCAATAAAGCCGAAACCAGTCAAGAATTGAAACCAGATTTTAATTTATTTTTTGTGGTGTTTACATAAATATATATATATATATATATATATATATATATATATAATATATATATATATATTGTGAATTTCTACAGCTTTGTATCAGTCCCCTGTAGATGGCCTAGCAATAAAGCCGAAACCAGTCAAGAATTGAAACCAGTTTTTAATTTATTTTTTGTGGTGTTTTATATATATATATATATATATATATATATATATATATATATATATATATATATATATATATATATATATATATATATATATATATATATATATATATATATATATATGTTAATGATGAAATATATATATATAAATATATATATATATATATATATATATATATATATATATATATATATATATATATATATATATATATATATATATATATATATATATATATATATATATATATATATATATTATATATATATATATATATATATAATGTTAATGATGAAAGAAACGTAGATCTCATATGCCACACATACTTTTCTAAGAAACGACGAACAAATAAAAATAAATAACAAAGGCGAAAACAAATGATAATAAAAAGGACGAATCAGAAAAACGACTAATACGTAATAAAAAAAACAACAACGCATAAGTATGCAACAAGAAACGCACTTCGTCTCTCTCTCTCTCTCTCTCTCTCTCTCTCTCTCTCTCTCGTCGTCCGCTGTCATCAAGTTCGTTACCGATGGGGGTAAAAATACGACGCAAAAAGAACAAGAATAAGCGTGATAAAAGAAAACAGTATTAAAATAAAGTAAAAATATTAAATAGAAATAAAAAACACACAGGAGAGAACCTGTTTAACGAACTAGTGAGAGCCGTGAGGCAGGTCATTCGAGTCAATGACACTCGTAGGGGAGAGAGAGAGAGAGAGAGAGTTTTAATTAATGGACACAATGAAAATGAGCAAAGAAATATCCTTATTTGCCAGTCACTATTCAATTCTTGATTTTCATTTTTAAATGAATCTAAGAGAGAGAGTTACAAGGAGTTACAAGAAATTAGGATGTCTCAAAGACTTGTCAGTCCATCCGAGGAGACATCGTGTGCTCACTTATCTGTAGGAGCAGGTTTTACTGTGCATTCACACTGTCCTAATAATTTTGTCTGCCTTTCTTTTAAACTCTTCCACACTGTTGCTGTTTACAACTTCTGGTGGCAGTTTATTCCACACGTTACTTATGTTGTATGTAAAGAAGTTCCCACAATGGGATGTGTTGTATCTCTCAAGTTCTAGTTTCCATCCATCATTTCTTTTCTGGTTTTCGTTCAACGTAAATAGGTTACTGTCTACTTTTGTTGTTATGCCTTTCAGTATTTTAAATGTTTCTATTGGTTGTCCTCGCACTCGTCGTGTTTCTAAGCCATACATGTTCAGGCTCTCTGGTCGTCTTCGGTAACCTACTTGCCTGGATAGAATTAAATTTGTGGCTATTGCTTGTACTCCTTCTAATCTATTTATGTCTTTTCTTAGTGTTGGTGACCAAAACTGTACTGGATATTCAAGATGGGGTCTGCAGCACCGTTTCCTTGTTTCTGTATTTGAACTGCCCCTTTATGTATCCCACTAGTTTCCGTCCTTGGTAATAATGACTCAGAGAGAGAGAGAGAGAGAGAGAGAGAGAGAGTCTTTAAAGACATCCACAAGTCTACGGATTGTAAGGACTTACGTAAGAAGGATACGTGTAGGATATGCCCGTAGGACACAAGAATGGGAGTTAAAACCAATCAATTTCTATACTGTTTCTATTGTACTAATAATGTACAGAATAGCTGCAAAGCCACATTACTGTACAGATTACTTTGAAAATAGAAAAAAAAATTCTCAGTTTGTTTATTCATGGGTACGATTTTTCCAGCAAGAAACCCCATTCCCCCCCCCCCCCCCCCACACACCCCTCTCTCTCTCTCTTCTTCTCTCTCCCCCTGTCTTGAGTACGATTCTGAGACGTCCTTCACAAACAGGAGTCTCTCTCTCTCTCTCTCTCTCTCTCTCTCTCTCTCTCTCTCTCTCTCTCTCTCTCTCTCTCGCTCGATTCAGCTCTTCAGCAATAAAGAATTATATGTCAGTCCAAATAAATCAGATTTATATAACGGTAAAAAATTATTCGTATCGCAAAACAAATGATCATTTTTGATTCGAAACTGCTCATGCGTGGTGGCATCTGTTTGCAAAGGTAACATCGATTTGCAATAAATATGGCGCACGCTTTACTTTACGGCAATATTTCACGATGTCGGTAGAGATTTTCTCGCAAGAAAATACCCCAATTCTTCCTAGTGCTGTAATCTACGATGCAAATGCTGAATCCAAAGTTTTAAACGAGAAAAATTTCGATCAAGGACAACGCCCTCTATAGCCGTCGCCCCGAATATTTGAAACCCGATGTTTACATCGGCTCGTTCGCTGCGGAAGAGAACGCAATTTCGGCCTCCGACAGTCTTAATCAACGGTTTCTCTCTCTATTTACATGATCACGTTATAGAGAACGACTTCAGAGGCTGTCCCTTCGAAGATAAAGAGTATAGTGGTGGCCTTCTCCCCAATAACAAATGAAAATAATGCGGGCCGAAGTATAATGAAGGGGTCCCGTGCCCATATTCATGTGTCCCACGAATATGGGCACGGGTGTGTCCCAAGCAACTCCCAGTCATTCTGCGTGGAGGTTGGGGGGTGGGGGGCTGTTCGGGTTTCGTCCGCCCAAGACGAACCCGGGGGAAAAAATGTAGTATACCTTGGTATACACCATTAGGACAGGGCGACGGTGGCTTGTATATCCACGTAATCGAAAGGTAAAGATCGTTCTATAGAAAGATAATGGTACGTCATTCCTGTGTCTTCGCGGGATTTCGAGACCGTAGAAGCATCGTTATTTTCCCTCCGAATTCCCGCAAGAAGAGGAAAATTGGACGAAGATTACGTAATATAAGTGTCATTAACGGAAGCTTCTCTGGTCAAGACAGTATCCCATCCCGAACTGATAATAGGGGACGAGACGCAACTTAAAACTAACCCGTTTCTGATCGTTTGCGACCCATGTTTTGACAGTCAGACACCTGTTAACACTACTTCCAAACTATGGGTGGACATATAGGTACTCCTTACGGGTTTAATTCAGATGAAAATTCATATTTAAGCGTGACTGGCTGCTGTTAAAGGCTGGTGCAATTGACTCGGTGTTGATGGCAAGTTAGAGTTCTCTTTTAAAACAAACACTTCTGGAAGGTATTACCTGGCTACCTGACCTACGCTGGCAATCATAGCTTATAAAGGCACGCCACTTATCAAGCAGCTGACTGCTTGACTGCATTCCAAAAATTCCAAGATTAAGAGAGAGAGAAAGAAAAAAAAAACTGAACACGAAACAAATGTATTTGAACGCATTGAAAATGTTGAAGGGAATATCCCTCCTATACAATCAATTGTCAAAATGCAAAAGAATGCAAATAAACGAATAAGGCAAGAAAATAATTATTAATAACTCTAAATAAAGATTTTTAGAGGATAAAAAAATCACTGATGACTTCAGGTAAGTGAGAGATCATATATTCAACAAATAAAAGTCAGTTTAAAAATAAAATAAAAATTTTAAAGAAATTTCAACAAATAAATTTTTTTACAATAATTTACAAAAAAATTTATTACAAAAGCTTTTATTACCGTAAACTGGTATCGTAATTTAACGGTTATGTTTAAAAAAAAAAAGAAAAAAAAAGATACCTTGTATTACGTAATTCCCATACTTTCCCATCCACAATAACAAGAGAATATTTAAGAATAAAAAAATAACAACAGAGGAAGTACAGAGAGGGACTGACGAGAGAGAGAGAGAGAGAATATCACCCGCACCTCACTCCACACTGACCACCTGTCCGATTTTCCCACGTGAGAGAGAGATGATTGTTTACCTTCCGCGGTGTGTGGAAGGGGTTGCACTTTCCACATCTAGTGAACATCGTATTATTGACTCCAGAGTTTTCGTACTTAATTGTGTGCGTGCACGCATGTGTGCGTGCGTGTCAGAACGACAAGTGGAAAGAGAATGAGAGACAGAGAGAGAGTTTAATGAACTTCAAAAATTACTCCCACAATTATGGAAACTGAAGCAATGCAAAAGTAATTCAAGTTGGAGTGACAGGTGGAAACAGAATGTGTGAATGAAAAGAAAGTATAAATAAATAAATAAAGAGCATCAGTAAACCCCAAAATGAAGGAGAATCATACACACACGCACGATATATTATGTATATATATATAATACAGATATATATATATATATATTATAAATATATATTAATATAATATATTATATATTTATATAAATATATATATATATAAATATCTATATATATACTATATATATAGTATATAGATTATATATATAAATATATATATTATATATATATAATAATTATATATTATTATATATATATATATAGTAACACGTTAAGAACAGACATATCCCTAAATAAAAAGCTAAATAAACGTTCAAATAGCACTCACAGACTGATGCAAAACTATTTTGGGTAAAATTCAGTATCCTACAATCCTACATGTATATGAAAAACAGAATATTCTATAATCCTACATATATAATAAAAAAAACAGTTACTTTACCAAGTCATTGTAATGAAATGACCTTTGGCATACGTCCGCAGATTAAAACACCGACCACATCCTGAAAAATAAAATTTATTGAAGTAAAATGAATATTTTTCTTATATATGACAATCGGTGATGGAATTAATTATAGATGATGACGATGAATGAGGACAGAGGAACATGTAAGAGGAAAAGTAGATTGTGATAATAGAATGACGAAGAGAAACAAAATAAGGAATTATTATTATTATTATCATTATTATTATTATTATTACTATCATTATTATTATTATTATTATTATTATTATTATTTTATTATTATTATTATTATTATTATTATTATTATTATTATTATTATTATTATTTTAAAAAGGTATTAGACCCTGCTGAGGCAGCTATAACCTTCATTACCACATATTATTATTATTATTATTATTATTATTATTATTATTATTATTATTATTATTATTATTATTATTATTATTATTATTATTTAGTAGATGAACCCCCATTCATATAACAAGCCCACCAAAGGGGCCACTGACTTGAAATTCGAGCTTCCAAAAGATTATGGTGTCCATTAGAAAGAAGTAACAGAAGGCAACAGGAAATAGAAAAAGAGGAGATCAGTCATTAGAAAAGAAAAAAATGAACTAAATTAATTATTTAATAAATAAACAGATACAAAAAATGGATGGATGACATTTATAGCAGAAGTCACATAAGATAATAAGAAATACAGAAAGAAGAGTTCAGCCATCAGAAAAGAATAAAGATAAAATTAATTTACAAACGAATAAATATACTAAATAATATGGATGGATGAAATATGGCAGAAGATGATAAAAGAGGTGAAGGGGAAGGTAGGAAGGGGGCGAAAATGATGCCCATTGTGGGGGTATATACCCTTACGGGTATCTTACGAAAGGAGAGAGATACTCTTTGGTGATAAAGGGAATAGGGGAAGGAGGAATGAGAAAGGGAATGACAGAAAAATGGAGAAGGGGAGGTAGGAAGAAGGGAATAAGAGAAAAATGGAACAGGGGAGAGGGGGAAGGAAAAGATGGGGGGATGAGAGATAAAGGGAATAAGGGAGGGGAAGGGGGGAAGGGGGGTAGGGAGAGGCCGAAGGGACGAATTAGGAACCGCAAAGGAGTAATTTTCAGAATGATATTAATACAAATGGCAGATGGCTCACTTCTGACTTCCTTTCGCTCCCCCATTTATCAAAGTCGTAAAAGGGGGAAAGGGGGAGGGGAGTAGGGAGTGGGAGGGGTAGGCGCCAGGAGTTAAGGGGCGGCGGAGTGAAGAGTGAGGGAGAGAGTGAGGTAAAAAACAAAAAAAATTTCTAACATTTCTTAATTGCATTAATGTTTACGCTCGAGAGTAAGACGAACGGCGATTAGGACTCGCCCCACCCCCAACCCCTCCCCCTAAAACATGACCCCTCCCCCAAACCGGCACCCCCCCCCCCACCCTCCCACACACATAAAAAGACAAACGCATTAATCTTCTGAGTTTCACCGCTAATGGCGGCATTCGATTAATTTTTTTTCTTTAATACTTACCCTCCCCCCCCCCAATAAAAAAGGTAATTAGCCCAGGTAACCGATGATATTCCAGCCGGAAGTGATTAGGGGAATGAATGGGAGGAGGAGGAGGAGGGGGAGGGGGAGAGAGAGAGGAATATATGGTAGTATCCAACCCACCTTCTTTCCTTCCATTTCGGTTTCATGAATGAATGGCTGCAGGGAATTCTGGGAGCTTGCGTGCGTAGTGACCGTCGGTGTTCCGACAACTGATGTTCATTCAGAAAAAATAAAAAGAATAAGTCCCTTGGTTAAATTACGGGATGGGTATGGGAACAAAGAGACCCGTTTTCTTATGAAGTAGGCTTACATAAAATCTGTATGCTGGCGTACAGGCTTCTCCTCTCTCTCTCTCTCTCTCTCTCTCTCTCTCTCTCTCTCTATCTCTCTCACACACACTTGTAAGGGCTTAGGCAGCCACTGGTAAACAGGTTATATAGGCCTAATCTCATAAAAAATAAACAGTTATGCTAATAAGTTCAGAATGTCGTGATTAAATTTTATGTAAATTAAAATCGACTGTTATATCAGTCAATTGCATTCATTGGTAAGAGATTTAAAACGAAGACATTCGTGTTTGCGTAATAAATAAATAGATAAATAAAATACACAGAAAAGTAACACCTTTCTGGTGTTCCAAAGTCTTTGTTGTTAACTTTCACAAAAGGATACACTTCATTTACATAATTGATACCCTTAATTTACATAACCGCGGATTTTTGTTTTGCAAAAACAGTCATTCCAGTTCTCTAAAGGGTTTTCCAAGACATGGTTTCAATCGATGAATGGTTTATTGAAATCCACAGGTCGTCTTAAAATTCTAAACCTCAAACTGCACACACACACACACACACACACATACAGTCACACAGTCACGCACATACAATATTTACCTATCACCTACTTTTCCCAAAGTGTTTATATCATAAAAATGTTCATTTCGTTGCCTTGATGTAAGAAACTGAAAGTTATTCGAAGGATTCTCACCAGTACTTCCAAACGGTTACACCAAGATCACTATTTTCACTGGTAAGTCAGCTAAGCAAGCACGCTTACTGATCGAGTACATTGGTCATTATAATATAGTTCATTACTAACATTTCTTTGTGTTCCATTCAGTGTAAGGTTACGTTAGGGAAAGCGAAGTATTCCTAAACCACATATTCCCAGCTTGGATCACAAGGAAAGGATGTTTATGGCATATAACAGTTATATAACGGCAATGTTTTTGTAAAACTTGCAAATCAAATTTTACTGAAGTGGATTTGAAATAGGAATTATATTGTAAATGTCAATCTAACCAGCTAGTTACAAATGAGAGAAAAAAAATCACGTGAACCTTATTATATATATGATGCAATAGGTCAACTCCTTTGTTTCGATATTAAGAGATGACTTAATATTACTAAAAACGAAAATTCTCTAGACCTACATCCAGAACCCCCAGCGTCTGCTGTGACTAACAGCATTTCTCTCGCTCCCTTCAAAAGTAATACGTACCTTGGAGAATAGAAATTTGTAATTTCCTTTGAAAAAGGAAAAAAATAAATATACTTTACGTTTCCAGCATAAACACTTCTGCGTGTCGTCACGCACACTTGCATTCCAGGTGACCTTGGGTATCATGTACCACGGATGCCACGATAGTTTTAGCCATCTTGTACACGAGGAGAGAATTACCCGCAGGGGGCGATCAGAGGAGAGAGAGAGAGAGAGAGAGAGAGAGATAGAGAGAGAGAGAGAGAGAGGAGGTACTCAGAAGGATTTTTGACAAGAGAGCCGCTGGCCGGTGCCCAAAATTCCCTCGGCATTCGCCCCCTGGCACAGGATGTGAAATATCTGTTCTGCCATCAAGTTCTCGTCATCAGTATTCGTTTTTATCCAATTCTTTATGTATTGTACCGCGTAATTCATGTTACACCTCTAAATAAATGTTTTATTTAAGAATATTTTTGCGCTGCTGTAGACGCAAGCCGAAACAGTAGAGCGTTTTAGTGTCACTAAGCAACTAGACCGATGTTCGCTTATCTCCTTTCCACCAGCATCTGCACTTTCTTTACCATAAATATACTGGATACTTCATGACAAACCTTCAATAAACGAACGTTTTTATCAAGAAGAATGCTACTGCAGACACAAGCCACCCCAAAAAACCAGATCATTTTTAGTCACTAAGCAATTAGACCGACACGGGCATTCCTCCCAGCATTCGCTCCAACGCACTTTCGTGTTCTTCATAAGACAATCCAAGTCTAATAGCATGTTCTTCTCTCGAGAACTGGAGGCCACGACGGGCTTTTGTGAAAACCTGAACTGGGGGTAAATTCTCTGCGTTCCCAGACTTCTGTGTGCTCGGGGCATGTTCCCACAGGTATGGCTCTCGAGTTTTTTTGCTCTCTCTCTCTCTCTCTCTCTCTCTCTCTCTCTCTCTCTCTCCTAGCATATAGTACTAGAGGCTATTTCAAGCATACCTGCGAGGAGATCTTCCTTCAGAAGGGATCCATAAGAAAAAACATACCAAAAACTTTATCGTCAGGGGAGTCTCTCTCTCTCTCTCTCTCTCTCTCTCTCTCTCTCTCCTCCTCCTAGCAAATGCTAGTACTTGAGGCTATTTCAATCATGCCTGCGTGTGAGACCTTCTTCCTTCAAGATGGGGATCCATACCAAAAACTCCTACACCGTCAGGGACGAGGCTTCACTGAAAGGGATTTCAACTCGACGGCATAACCGGTGGCTTTTAAGAAACCGAATCGACTGATCGATATTTTAAAATCCTTTTGACAGCTCGATATATTTACGTCCCTTACATTTCTCCTTTCGCAGAAAAGCAACCCACGAACTGGTTTAGCGAGAAGTGCGAGAGAACGAGCGATCGAAATATGTATAAAAAAATAAAATAAAATAAAAAAGCTGTTCGGTATTCACCTCTAGGGATAAAATTAAGAGCTGACTCGATATCCAGTTTAGGACTCCCAGAACATTCTCGACTACGTTCACCTCGCTCGCTTTCGATGTTAACACTTTCCGAAAAGCTATTTTTTCTTCCTTATAAGAGGAATTAAACCATCTGAATTATGTTTAAAATATAAAATGCAATTCTTTGTTTATGAAAGCTCTTAAGTGATAAAATTTATGACCTGCGATAAATGTCAAAGATCCAATATTGGCCAGTAGTTGCTTGAACTCGGTTCAATGACAAGTCACGAAATAAAATAATGAAATAGATACTTTTGAATTTTATTTTAAGTTTATTTATACATTCATTTTTCGCGAGGACACTCCCGCTTCGACCAGCTATGACTGCCTGGAGTTACAAAAAAATAAATAAATAAAAATAAAAATACAATTAAAAATCTAAATAAAAAATAATATAAAATACAATCATGAAAAAGCCCGATATGATAACCTCCACGAATGAAAACCGAAATGATTGAATGATGAAATACAAAGAATATCAAATAGTTTTGGATTTTTCAACCAACCGAAATTAAAATGTTTGTGATTGCTCAATCTCTCTCTCTCTCTCTCTCTCTCTCTCTCTCTCTCTCTCTCTCTCTCTCTCTCTCTCTCTCTCTCCATACACACACACAAACACATATATTTACATTCCCATAGTTCCTAAAATTCATTAATTCAGACAGCTAATAATAAAAGATAATTGACCGAACAACGATAAAGAGTGGAAATAAATAGAACGAGAGAGAGAGAGAGAGAGAGAGAGAGAGAGTTAAATTAGAAAGGGAAAATAAAGAAAATAATTAAATAGTGGAAAGAAACACGGTTTGCGGGGGGGAGGTGGGGGAACACTGACTGACTGATAAGGAATTAAGAAAAAGAAAGAAAACGAAGGAAAAAACTTATAAATATGGACGAGGAATAAAAAAAAGAAAAAGAGACTAGTCATTTACTGGTATCAGGGAGGAACCTCTGGCTGATGGAACGGTGTCGGTCTGTCTTTTTATTTGTTTGTTTGTTTGTTTTTTGTTTGTTTGTTTTTTGTTTGTTTCTTTGCCTGTCTGTCTGTCAGTCTGTCAGACGAGCTCTAAGCACCTGACACAAATAACCAAGCGAGGAAGAAGAAAAAATAAAATTAAAAAGTTGCTAAATTCTTTAGGGTAAGATGGATGACGTCACGTAGGGACAGTGCCAATGCGCAGGCGCGCGAATAAAAGGCGTTGCAGAATTGGTGGAGAAACTGATAAAAAGATAATCAGCAGAAAAAACGAAAATAAAACCAAGTAATTTTTTTGGAAACTTACAAAATCTATTAGTTTTTTTATACAAATCTTTTTTTTTAACTTACGAGTTTCTGATGACTTTGACAAAAGGCTCTGTCACAGATACTTTGACAATTTCTTGCGAATGGATAAAGTTTAGCATTTAAATAGTATTAGGAAGAAAGAGAAAAAGGTGTGTTTTCCTTTATATCGTCCCATGAAATGCAATCAGGAGTAATCATGATGAGTTTTGGGGGGTTCAAGAATAAGTAAAGATTTTTACGATATGTATGATATCAAAAGATCATATGAGATGCATAATTAAATGATTTAACTTCAGTACAGGAGGTTGAATAACATAATAAAAAAAACTGTAGTTATCAAGTATACGATTTGATTTCGGTACCGAATAATATAGTTTAAAAGCAAAAATAAAATAAAATAAAAAAATAAATAAAGAAAAAAATAATAAAATAAAACCTGTAGTTATCAAGTTTACGAATTGATTTCGGTACCAGAAGTATAACGACTCTCTCCGACATAAGGAGGAAAAAGAAGAAGAAGAAGAAGAATTGGCGAAACAAAAGACACTAGACGATTCATCCACATTCATCCACATCACCTGGACTCCTCCTTTCTGCAGATACCCACTTGCATGTTCAGCAGCAATGCCTATTTAGTACCGTATCTCAACCGTTCAAGAGGCACCACCCACACGGTCATTCGCGTCATTCTGGCCCGGGCATCTGGGGGCACCTTACTCCTCCTAGTTAAGCTGTCACTGCGTAACAAGGGCTATATAGGTCTTCCGGTGGCGAAGGGACAAGTACAGGGCTGCTATCAAGCTCTCCCTCGGTACCGCCCACCTATATACACCCTTAGCGATAACTGGGGTATTCCACCGCCCGTGGAGATCTGCCCATGACTGCCGGTTGTCACAACGACTCTCCAGGGGATGGGCGTTGAAGCGGAGGAGGAGGAAGAGGAGGAGGAGGAGGAGGGGGCGTCTGGGGCGTAATTTTGGTGGACAGACCAGGGCGTTTGGAAGGCGTTCTCTCAAGTTGATGGGTAAATTGCAATGCTGTTGCATCGTCGGTACTGCACGGGATAGCCCAGGTAGGTTGGGTCACTTATGCAACATCGGCAGTAACTACAGACATGCCTTACAGACAAATTAAACATATATTTTTTTTAATAAAAATCATAAGAATATTCTTCAAGGCATTCAACATCACCCCAGTGACGTAAGTCAGTACGGCCATATTTCGTATAAACCAAATTTAATCCTTTTCGTTGTACTGATCGTGATCTGGAAGGGTATGGATCCGTTATAATGAACCACTGTAATGTTATCTCGACACTTCATATACTACAATCAACGAATACGGAGGAAGGAACAGAATTCCGAATTCTATGAATTCTGTACAGGACATATCAGATCTGTAGACACTCGTGTTTGCGAAGCTAATTTTACGTAATGATAATTATTATAAATATATACATACAGTTTTCATAACAAGTCACGTAAAAGTCTACGGATATGCTATCCACTTTTCAATTTCTACACTTGACGTGCTTTTAAGAACCTGTTACACACACACACACACACACACATACACATATAGTATACATATATATATATATATATATATATATATATATATATATATGTATTGATTTTCGCAAAGAAAATCATGAAACTTTGTTTACCATGAATATATCAATATCATGAAATATGTTTAGGATACGAGGACGAAATACAAGCTAAGTAATAATACGCTTGCATCATTTTTGCGAAAGTATATATTTGAAAACAATTTATTTTTTGCGATGTTACAATTAAAAACCAACTTCTTTTAGAGACAAAACTTAAAATAAATTATTTTTCTTTCTGCAACTCTAAATTTAAACAAACAATTGCTTTCCCCATCAGTACAATTACAGATTTCCCCATCAGTACAATTATTGCAGATTTCCTTATCGGTACAATTACTGATTTCCCCATCAATACAATTACAGATTTCCCCATCTGTACAATTATTACAGATCTCCCCATCAGTACAATTATTACAGATCTCCCCATCAATACAATTACAGATTTCTCCATCAGTACAATTCACACGCAACTTCTTTCAGGAACAACATTCAAAACAATTTCGGATGAAAACTAACGAGAACTGGCAAACTCCGACTTATCAAACGAAGATGGTAAAGTAGAATATGAAACTGAACCATAAAATAACTCATAATGAGTCTTGTTTTTATTATGTAAAATCAGCCATGCAGTACAACAAACTTTATTCTGAAAAGTACTATTTCAAAGGCTTATCTAAGCTCTTGAATCTAATGCATGAATGTTTCTGAATGCAGGTAAAATTAAGCTCATATCTAATACAAATGAAATACGTAAATAAGTTGATTTCGACAGTAAGACAAAGTTATAGGCCTATTCTTTACCATTGTAATTAACAGCCTAGGCCTACTCTTTTCCTTTTGTAATTAATAAGTATAACAACAGCAATAAGTCAAATCTATATCGGACACTATGTACCAAAGGCCTTTCAGGTATTAAAATAACACGTTAATATAATATCCTAAATTAATTTTATCGCGTAAAAGCATTCGTTTTTCTCCATCCCAACATTATATACTTAAAATCTTAGTACGAGAAACACCACTGCTCCGGCCGAGATGCCATCTACCGCTATAACGAAGCGTGACCGCGGCAAATTTCTTAACTGCTATTTCCTCACCTTTCTTTCGCTCTCGGGCGATTGGGAGGCTCTGGAATGAATGAATGGAACACACCAGAGACATCTCCGAACGTTAAATTAGCCCACTTCCTTCCGTAACATCATCCCACCTATCGGCGAGGGAGAGAATCTGTCGCCTGTTTTGAAATTAAAAAACACATTTCGGTGGCATCGTCCCGTCGCCCGCCGGAATAGTTGCCATTTGTCACCACCTCTCTGTAATAAACACACTGAAAGGAATCATTATTTTCTCACCGTTTCGTACCACTTGCCATCATCAACGGTCATCAATGTGCTATTTTTCACAGGTTCTGTTCTGTTTTTTTTTTTGTTTTTTTTTCCTCACCTCTTACCCTTCGCGATGATTTGCCGTATCACCAGCAATTATCAATTTTCCATCCCCTATTTTTCTCGCCTCTGGTGCGTCCACACAGACATTGCTTTTAACAATTACATAGACCCAGCCTCTCTCGCGCCAGACGCAGGATTCTAGTTATTATTATTAAAATATTATTATTTAGCTGGGGAGGACCGTCATGAGGACGACAGACATCATCATTTCCTTAATGTTGGTCCTTTATTTGTATGTGATATTCATTAAGTTCCATATCTTCGTGATTCAGTTATACATACATACACGTGATGGGGAAAGAGTGTGGACATCTACAGAATGTAGGATGCTTAGTACTATATTCAGAAGGACAAAATGGTGATAAAAACTTCTTAATTTATTCCCAGCCAACGCTCCAGAGCATGGCTTCATCATCAGGGTTTAAACATACAAGAGTAACAACAATCAACATCAATGTATGTGGCTCACTAAATGAACGTTAACTTTATTGAGTATATTTTATGACTTGAATAGCTTTTGTTGAGTCAAACGTATTTATTTTAGCTCTGATAATGACGTCACGATCTGAAACGTTGGCTGGAAATAAATTTCAGTAATGTATCACCATTTCAAACTCCTGTTTATATTATCAATATATACACAGACATATGCATGCATGTAATTATATACATATGTATAATATATATATATATATATATATATATATATATATATATATATATGAATAAAAAGTATCTTAATTTATATCACCAAAGAAAGATTCAGTTATGGATGAGAGAAAAAAATAATACCAAGACACATCTTTCCTTTATTGAAGATTTTTCCAAAAATCAATAAAAAAATCATATAAGTCATTATACATTAGTTTTTATTTTTATTTTTGTTAAGGATATTATAATGACCAAAGTTTAGAACAAAAAAGTTAGCAAACGTCTGTCAATATGGCAACACTCAATATGAACTTGTATTTATGTTAGAACTTTTGTAACAGATGTATTATTATTATTATTATTATTATTATTATTATTATTATTATTATTATTATTATTATTATTATTATTATTATTGAGAGCTCTCAACAGGACAGAGAAAGTATAAGAAAAATATAAAAATTTGAACTTTATAAATGTTCATAAAAAAACTATACATAGAATACGTATATTTATTGAGTGATAAGATTATAATAAACAAACATACTATATATATATATATATATATATATATATATATATATATATATATATATATATATACACATTATAATTCCCCTTGGGTGAGAGTTTCTCCTGATGTTTGTGGCTTTATGTTTGTGTGTGTAATAATAAAATCACGAGTGTCTGTAGTATATCTATACACAAAAATACACACACATTTATATATATATATATATATATATATATATATATATATATATATATATATATATATATAATACAGCATAAGTTTTAAGTCACTTAGGCACACAGAAACCCAAATGTGTGTATGTAAATGTATGCACATACATATTTGTATATATATTTTATCATAATCACATTAACGCTTGATTCATCTCTCATACATCAGCACAGGAAAAAACAAAGACTAGTTGCAGGTCCTAACCGGTTTCGACTTTATTTCCAAGCCATTTACACGGAAAGAAAATAGAAAATGGAGAAGACCTACCCAGCGTTCTCTGCTCTCTATCTCTCTCTCTCTCTCTCTCGTCTCTCTCTCTCTGCTCTCTCTCTCTTCCTGTGTTGATTGTGTGAGAGACGAATGAAGTGTTAATATGATATGATCAAATATATATACATATATGTGTGCGTACATTTACACACACACACATTTGTGTTTTTTGTGTGCATAAGTGACAAAACTTATACAATATATATATATATATATATATATATATATATATATATATATATATATATATATATATATATGACAATGAATTTAATTTATACATGAAAATACTCATGCATACAGTTCTTGAAGTTTGTGTATGTTTTCATGTATATGTGTATGTGCAAGGAATTCAACGTATAAGCATGAAAATATTCATGGTACAAAGACACACCCACATAACATAAAACATACACACACACACACGCATATATATATATATATATGTATATATACATACTTATATATATATATATATATATATATATATATATATATATATCGTATGTGTGTGTGTTTTATGTTATGTGTGTGTATGTCTTTGTACCATGAATATTTTCATGCTTATACGTTGAATTCCTTGCACATACACATATACATGAAAACATACACAAACTTCAAGAACTGTATGCATGAGTATTTTCATGTATAAATTAAATTCATTGTACATACATGCATACATTGAATTCCTTGGTCATAAATTGATACATGAATATATACACTCGCTTCAAGAACTATAAGTATGACTGAATATCTTCATGCATATGAATTCTTGTACATATATGAATACATGAATGATTTCATGCATAAACATAAATTGAATTCATTGTATAAACATACATATATGAATACATACACGCCCCCCTTCAAGAACTATAAACTAATTTCATGTGGAATGAAGTGATTGAATGTAGAAGATTCTTTAAATAACTCAATAACTGAGGAGGAACCAGACAATAATCACCAAATTGTTCGATTTAATAAGCGGCTTTAAAATAATATTGCAGTGATATTCCCTTCAAATAGAGTCAGAGTTTAATCATAATAATTTCTTTATAAGAGGAGTTGTGATCTGCTCATTCAACTTGAAGAAGTGAATTCTTCATTAAAATGAATGTGAAGAACTAAGAGCAATTAGAGAGAAATCTACAAAAATAAAAAAAAGGGAAAAAATAGTGATATTACTATAAAACTGAGAAGCTATAGCAAAAGACAGAGAATAATAATCTAAATAATTTCAGTTTAATCAAAAGCATCTCATCAAGGGTTGAGGAAAAAGGGGAAAATGAGAAATTTTTTATGCTTCAATATAGTACAGGTTAAATTCACGTATTATGTAATATGTCTCCAAGGAATAACCAATGGGATATCCAGCAGTCTCTCCACATGACGTCATGCAGTCCTTGAGGACTTGCGGCTCTTCGCCCGAAGCTATGAAGCAGCTCCGAATCCTTCGTGCTGAAGGATGCAAATGAGCCCCCAATCCAAAGTCTCCAGGGATCGGAGTCCTCAGATCTCGGAGAAGTCGATCCTGGAGACGCTCCGGTTCGGGGGATCCAGCCGCCGAAGACCAGGTGGCTTGAATAAAAACTAGGCATAAGAGAAGTCGTCTGTATCGGTATCATTAGTCAAAATGATTTTCCAGTGTGTTATCAACGCATTCGGAGCTTTTGTCGCTGCCTTTACGCTGCTACTTAGGATCGTGCTTGTGGGTGGCATCAACTGGAGGACGTCTCTCGAGACCGAACTCCTTAGCTGTGATGTCGCTCAACAAACCCTTATGGAGTTCAGGAAAGAAAACAGAATGCGCCGCATTCTGCATTTCATTCTGAGCTTTATTGGACTTTCTGGTATGACTGGATACGAGGAGCCTTCTCTGTCTGCCTGCAATGGACCCTTGCAAGCCTTGGTGAGGAACACTCTCCTAGGTGAGCAGGGAACATCCCCAGCTGAGGAGGTTCTTCGTAGAGTGGATGAATTCGTTTTTTTACCAAAAATGTTCCTGTTTCTTACAACCATCGCCATTACAATGTTCTTCTTCCAAGGAAAGAAGATGATTGCTGGAAAGATTGAAAAGACCCTGATAATTGATATGGAAGAGTGCATAGACTGGATAGAGGAGAACGACGAGGACTTGACCGACAGAACAGTAGAAGATGACGGAAGAGAACTGGAAGAAGTGGACAGGAAAGATCTGGAAGAAGAGGACATCAGCGAACTGGAAATAAAGGACAGGAAAGAAGTGGAAGAAGAGACCAAGACAGAACTCGAAGAAGAAGACAAGACAGAACTCGAAGAAGAAGCCAAGACAGAACTCGAAGAAGAAGCCAAGACAGAACTCGAAGACGAAGAGGAACTGAAAGAGGATATTTTGGAACCTTTTGTTCCAGAATTCACAATTGAAACCAGTTGCAGGGATCACGAATCTGAAAACAGTAAGGAAGAGAGTGTCAATGAGGTCCCCCTGGAGGAACCTCGAAAAGAAGATAACGTCCCCCTGAAACTGGAAAAAGAACTGAAATTCGTTCATGGAGACTCATATGAATTCCCATTATCGAAGACGGAAAAACTCATTTTACACAAGATAGGTAAAGAGGTCAGGGAATTCACACAGTTCTACAACGTTCGCCTCGACCTTCCCGAAGACGACACCAAGGAAGTTGCATATTTGGAAGGCGCTGAAAATCGTGTCGAAATGGCCTTCCAGCACATCCAAGAAATCCTCGACGAACACAAAAGGGAAGGATATAATATCGATGTTGAAGACCTCGAAAGTGAAGAGCCCGCTCCCCCTTCTGAGGAATTGGTGCACGAGCCTGAAATTGGATTGAATTTTGCTGCCATCCTCAAGAAGGGTCCTCCAGAGAAAAAGAAAGAGAAGAAGCAAACTTTCTTTATTGTGCAACGCAGAACTTTCCCCATCATGGAGGAATGGCTCGAAGAGGACAACGACGAAGAAGAGGATTTGGAATTTGAAAATGATTTAGAAACTCTCCAAGAAGATAACTGGGAGTTCGAGGAAGATGAATGGGAGTTTGAGGAAGACAGGCACAAGATTATTGTTGGCATATCGCTTCGCGAGGCTCCTGAAGAGGACGGCCAGGGAGGCATGCGAAGCAGACGTTTACTGAAATCTGTGCCCCGACGACAAAACATTATTCTTCCTCATCGTGAAGAAAACGAAGGGGCTGAAGAGGAAAAAGTTCCTCTTCAGGAAAAGGCGGAAGAGCTTGCAAAGGAGAAGGAATCAGACCATCAAGAACCTACTCTAATTCGAGAAGATGAAGAGGAAAGCGGTCATATAGAAGAAACAGTGGAGGACCAAGCTCGAATTCTAGAGAAGGTCGAGGAACAAGAGGAAACGCCCGATCTCACCCTGAAGGAACCGGAAGAAGAAAAAGTTGTTCAAGAGGATAAGAAGGAGGACGTTCCTCCTCCTCCTGAAGAAGCGGCCAGTGGACCTGAAGGAATGGAAGCGAAGCCACAGGAAGAATCAGAAAAAATGTCCTTTGCTAACATAGTAAAGATTCTTCCTGGGCCGAAAAGTACCACCCCCGCTGAAAACTCTATGGCAAAACCAACTGGCCCAATTAAAAACCCAGAGGTAACACGACCTGCAAAGGGAGATAACTGGAAAACGACACGACCCCGAAGATGTGGACCTCTCAAACAGTGTGGAGGAAAAGCCTTCTCCTTCCACTGTGAGAACGACCTGGACATGGGTCAGATCATTGGCAAAGGAGGGAAATTTGCCAAGTTGGCCAGGCAAGACCACGGGGTCGTCATGAGCGTCCAGAACGATGGTTCGAGAATTGTCCAGCTCAAAGGCCCCAAGAAGAATGTTGAAAAGGTCTACAATGAAATCAGATTCCGAGTGGACAAGGTTTTCAACATTAGCGAGCTGACTCAAGTATCCAAAGGGCTCTTTGCAGTAGGAAAAGAAGATTTCGTGATGACTGTTGATCAGGAATTCAGAGAGGCCATATTGGGACCACAAGAGCTAACCCTTCGGAAACTCATCAGGGAACAGAATGTGGCCATCTACCTCCCTGACCAAGATGATCAGCGGAACTACATCAGTATCTTCGGCCCACTCAAAGAAGCCCAGGAAGCTGAAAGAGTCATATCTAAAATGATTGATGACATCCAGAACTTTTCAGCAGAAAACGACCTGAAACTTGTGGGCTTAGACTGGTACCAGTTCGACTTAGGACTTGAGGGCAGACGTCTCCTTCTTGCCCTCAACGGACAAGGGGCCAGGGAAGTCAGAAGCCTCTTCAAAGTGACACTGATTCTTCCAAAAGAAGAAGACGAGAGGGAAATAGGCTTTTTAGGAGGAGACCTGAACCAAGTTAAAAAAGCATATGACCACCTTCGTCTCCTCCTTGAAGAAGTCAGTGTAAGAAGTTGTGACATCACAACTGAAGGACTGACCAGAATTGGAGCTGGCCAATACCGTCTGGAAGTGGAAGCCCAAAACAAAGGACTTCTAGTCGGCCCCAAAGGAGATAAGCTGAGGAAAATCGAGAAATACAACAACGTCAAGATCATTGTGCACAAGAAAACAGATGGCTTTGTCACCATACAAGGTCAATTGAAGGATGTGGAGGACGCTTGTCTTGACATAAAAGAAGCCATGACGCCCAAAGGAAAGGATAAAACAGGCCAGCAAGGAAGAATGAACTTCCCACAGGAGGAAATCGTCCCAGGCTTAACCAGGATAGAAGATCGCCTCTACAGAATCCTCC
>NC_061097.1:56522199-56562199 GCF_015104395.2 Macrobrachium nipponense | reverse complement strand
TTTCCCACCTGTGCTGCCACTGCTGGTAACATCTCTGGAATGTTGACATTGGGATGCTGTAAAGCTCTGCTGTCGTTTTTCTCATAATTTCCTCTCTCGACTCAAAACGCTTCCCTTGGGTTGTTTTCAGTTTAGGGAACAGCCAGAAGTCACAAGGTGCCATGTCTGGAGAGTAGGGAGGATGCCGAACAAGTGGAGTGTTGTTTTTGGCCAGATAAGCTTGGATCAAGTGGGCAGAATGAGCAGGTCTTGTGCAATTTCCAGGCGGAGTTGTTTCTGCTGTTCCGCCAGCAACTTGGGAAAGAATTTAACAGACACTCGTCGCATGACCAAATCTTCCGTTAAAATTGTATGAACTGATCCTGAGCTTATTCCTACTTCTTCAGTAATTTCGTTGATGGTTATACGACAGTCGTCCTCCACTATTCGACGAACATTTTCAACGAATTCTTTGTTTCTGCTGGTGGATGGCCTGCCTGACCATGGCTTGCTCTCAACTGAGGTTTGTCTTATCTTGAAGCGATTATACCACTCCTTTATCTGTGTTATTCCCATGGCTTCATCGCCAAAGGTTTGCTGAATCTTCTGGATAGTTTGCACTTGCGTATCACCAAGTTTGTAGCAGAACTTAATGCAGCAGCGCTGCTTGATGCGCTCCAACATGTTGTGTAAGGACGATAATCCGACGAGCTTGTGCTGGACGTCTGCACTCTAACCCTCACAGGCGGGTACGGCCACACACTAGAGCTTTTAAAATTTACACGCATGCGCAGTAAGAGTGCTGTCAACTCCCACAAAACTAATTTGCTGCTTGGTGAATTATTTGTCCTTTTATGAACCAGGGTCGGATACTTTTGAATGGACCTCGTATATATATATATATATATATATATATATATATATATATATATATATATATATATATATATATATATATATATATATATATATACGTATGTATATATATATATATATATATATAATATATATATATATTATATAATATATATATATATATGTATATATATATGTATCTACACACACATTATATGTACATATATGTATATACATATGTGTGTATATTCACATACATATATGTGTTTAAATGCACATGCACATGTATTCTTTTTTGTATACATATATGTGTCTATATACATACATATATACATTTATTTAACATATATACACATGTATGTCTATTAGCAGACTTGCACGCATATATCACACATACACACACACACATATATAATATATATATATGTCAGATGAAAGGGGTTATAATTAATAATATATTTAATATACCAATGTGATGTGCTGTGTCTTTACGCAGAACAGAGCCGAAGCAATGATCTGAGAAAGCTGATAAATCATTTCTGGGATGGAGTGATACGAAGATGCATAGTTAAGCGGGTCAATGTTCGAGAGTTCATGGGGTCTTGTTCAAGTGTCTTTGAAAACTGGTTGTGACCAGTTCTGTGTGAGTTCATATGTATGTGTACTAACTATGTCCGTTCATAATGGCATCTTTAGCCAAATCTATGGGGAGACTTACAGAGAGGTCCGTGGGAGAAAGGCAGAATACTGGGATAGCTCTGCAAAAGTTTTTAATTGTGTGTGTGTGGTTCTCCGGGCTGTAATGGGTAAGTGTTGACTTACTTTAGCCAAAGGGATGGCTTGTTTGATATCTGGTAAAGATGTTTAATCTTTGACTTTGTCTTTACAATTGTGTGTGCTTACGAGTATCTTCTCCTGTCTTTGTAACGGGCGGTTCTAGTGAGGGAACCGAGAGTCCTAGGGACAGAGAGTCCCATGTGGAGGGAATTATTATATTTTGGAGAAGAGATAATTGGTGTGACTAATTACTGATTGAGACATTTAAATACTAGGGGGTTAACTGAGTTAGCTTGTCTGTGAGACTTGGATTATTATCTTTCCATTATTGAATAAATATTATATTTTTTATATAACTCTGACTCTCATTTGATGACTGTTAGATAGAGAGAGAGAGAGAGAGAGAGAGAGAGAGAGAGAGAGAAGGCTACGCCAGTGATCACCTGGAGAGAGAGGGAGAGAGAGGGAGATTGAGTGTGTAACTAGTTTGTCTTGACGCTTGGGTTTAACGCATACCAAGTATCAAATACCCTTCGCTGGTAATAGGTATCAGGGATGGGTAACATATATATATATATATATATATATATATATATATATATATATATATATATATATATATATATCCACACACACTCAGACACTCTCACTCTTTTATGAAGATATCCCCCCCCCCCCCCCCGCCCCCCCCCCCCCCCCGCCCCCCGGGATATCAGGTCGATTATAATCTGCCAAGTGCCAGGTCTTCGGCTCGAATGACCCACCATTTGATCTTTATTGTCGTCTGATCAAAATGAAAACCACTTACGAGATCGTTCCTTCCGGGGGGGTGTTTGCTTTCTGCCTGCCAGCCTGTAACCCCCCTTCTCTCTCTTCTCTCTCTCTCTCCTCTCTCTCTCTCTCTATATATATATATATATATATATATATATATATATATATAATATATATATATATGTATATACACAACAAATTTTGAACAAAAAACAACAACAACAATAATAATAATAATAATAACAATTTGATGGAATTATCATTCAAAGTGGGTCAGAATTCTGAGGAACAGAAGTAGGACAACGATGTGCCAGAAACATTCACATAGGAAATTCTCAGCATGAGATCTGCTCTGAAGGGAGAAATAAGCAAAGTTTCTAGTATTAAGGACCTTGGTGATATGTTGATCATAGAAAATCATTCTATTTCAGCCAGTTTCCCTGAGGTTTACACTGCAATGCTATTGTTTTTAACTATTCTAGTCACAACTGCAAGTGCAGAGCGTTCATTCTCCAAACTAAAGCTTGTTAAAAACTATTTGCGAAGTACAATTGAACAAGGAACTGCACGTAAATTGAACTTAAGTAAAGTCATTGACAGATTTGCAGAGATGAAAGCAAGGAAGAAAGAATTCTAGAAGGTATAAGGTATATTTGTTTATTCAGTGATGGTATAGATGTTTTGGACCAAGTTGTGTTTATTTTTATTTTATAGGCATCGTAATTATGCAATAATGTAACGGCCGCATAGGCGTACATAATGGGATTCATGTGATTAATTATTGAGAATATATAATTTAGATGATTTTTTCTAAGCTATGTATGTATTAACTATTAGTAATTATATTTCAGTGCCTGCATATTATATTTTAATTTCTTATGCCTACCAGTTCTAAGATATATCAAATCAATCTCTCTACTCTCTCTCCCATAAAATTATATATATATAATATATATATATATATATATATATATATATATATATTGTTATGGTTTTTTTTTTAGGTAATGGTGGCCCACTGTAAGAAAATGCCACGGGCCCATTCTCACCTAGTTACGCCCCTGGCAATCCCGTAATATTATTTTACAGCTTTCAAAATTTAATGTTTCCAGTAATGAGAAGTGATCCTTGTTTCACCAACGAAAATTAAAATAGATGCTCTGTGTTTTATTAGAAATAATTTTTCTGTACTGTTTAATATGCACATTATTTATTTTTTATATCTTCATTCTAATATATAAATCATGAATACCCTATCCTAAAATTCTTGTATCTTTAACTCATTGTCAGACCTTTCAGGCTCTTCCATAGGGCTTTCCTACTGCCGCCCCCCCCCCACCCCACCAACAACAACAACAAATAACAAAGTAGTTTGAAGGCTTACTCCCCGAATAAGCGAAAATATATACGCATGTAGTAGACAGAGAAAAGAAACACTGCATAGGCCGAATAAAGATGAACAGCTGAATAAACCAAAAAATGATTAATCACACACTAAAATGAACAGAAGGGGAAGAAGAGGAAATGAACAACACAGGGGAAGCCGAGTCTTATTAAAGAGTGAGGTAGGGCAGAATGACACTTTAATCAGGAAAAGGGAAAAAGACGTGTTTTCATTAGAGCAGCCCCTTTTTATATCATAAGGAGGGCAACGGTTACCCTAAAGGGGAATTTCCAGTAGGCAAGCAAAGTGTTGGAATCGCTACGACTGAGATCGTCTGAAACAAGCCCTGCATCGCATTCGGAGTTTGCCAGCGGCATTCAACCCTCAATAAACGAAATAGATCTTTTGTAAAGTGTTAATGCAGATGTACAGAAGTTAGGAATACTCGTGGGCAAGACTGATCAGCTGGTTAACTTGGTTGCTGATTTCCACACATTATCGTGTAATTGTGAGTCTTGTTGAAAATGCGGAGAGAGAGAGAGAGAGAGAGAGAGAGAGAGAGAGAGAGAGAGGAATGCATCCAAATACTGCCTTAGCTGAGCAGTGTCAATAGCTTGAGTAACTTCTGGTTCCAAGTTTCCTTTCCGGCGTTGAGTTGGGTCACAATGGGTCGGTGTTGTGTCATTGCCTCTGCCGCGGATGGAGGAGAGAAGAGAAGGGAATAATGGACAGTTTAACGGTCTGGGACAGAGGGAAAGAGGGAACACTGTTGTCCAGTGAATGGAGGGAGAATTCACTCTGCATGTGTTACTTGAGTCAGGAAAGTTTGAGGAGGAATTATTGGAATTACAGAAAATAACAAAAACGATGTTCTCGTAAGCTTAAGGGATAATTAAATATAACAAAAAAAACCGTCAATAATTATAATTGTAACAAAACAATAACAAAAATAATAGCAATAATAATAGCAGAATCGGCATATAACACTTTAGTGAATTGCAAAGACAAAGATAATAATAATCCGTGTTGTGAGTGTCGCAACGCTGTCTTTCACTTAATGACTGATAGTGTTCACAGATCTAATTTTGACTTTTGGAAATGTTGATATAGAAAATAAGTTTTTGCTTTAATAATTATCACTGTGAATGATTCTTGGTTGTTTGTCAGCTTTGGCGAAGCAAGGCATGTAATTGCTATTATAAAGTTCTTCGCAGAATAATGTCTATTTAATAGCTTGTACTATTTCATGTAACTAATTATTATTATTATTATTATTATTATTATTATTATTATTATTATTATTATTATTATTATTATTATTATTAGTGTATTTTATCTACGGTAGGTTACAAAAAAAAATAATGAATTGCAATATGTTTTACACAAGTGTGTATAGCAGGCAGGCGCTTTGCAGCCGGCGGTTCTGTTAGTGTGTTGAATTTTGATTGATCACGGATTCTTGATTACCAAATCGGTCCTGGACCGGCATATTCCCGAATTGTAACCGAATACTACCGGTATCTTCCCCGAAAAAAGCGGGACGCCACATCTTAAAAACTAACCATAGAATCTTCTTGAAAGTAATCTTATTGTGTTTCCCGCACCCAAATTTTACTCGTGACATGCTTGTCTGAACTAAGCTAACCTAACCGAACCTAACCTAACCTAAGAGCATGGCAAAAAAATAACCGGGCCTGGTGCAATTTTAATAAACATCTCGGGAATTTGCGTCTCAGAGGCAATTCCCGGGATGTTTACTAGTATTGCACCAGCCCCGGTTTTTTTTACCATGTTCCTAGGTTAGATTAGGTTAGGCTGTGTTATGTTAGGTTAATTTAATGTAATCAAAGGAATGTAATTTGGGTGTGGGAAACATAATGAGATTATTTTCAAGAGGATTCTATGGTTAGATTTTAAGATATGGCGTCCCATATTGTCAAGAAAGGACCAATACTCGGTTACAGTTCCGGAATAAGAGTCCGGAGGCGTTGTGATCTTCTAAGCCTAATCGGTGTTCTCGGCTGGAGAGGGTACCCCCTACCCGTGTGGCTGGTATTGTAGACTACTTGGGTAACATGACTGGGTCCAGTGCCATCTCTCTCTCTCTCTCTCTCTCTCTCTCTCTCTCTCTTTCCGTTCTCCTCCTTCACTCGCTGGTTTTTCTCCTTTCGGTGGTAACGAGAAATACAGTTTCTTTCACCATGTTAGTGATCGGCTTTTTTGCTAGTATATGAATATACGCTGTACCAAAAATATTTTGAGTGCAGTATTCATAGAAGAATTCTACAGTGACTTAAAGATATTATTTTGACTCATAGGGAAGAACTTTTAATCAATGCCAAGGTAGTCTTAAAATTTTATTTTTAAAAAACGCCAATGAAATATAGTTCTGGAAGTTATAAATCAATTTTGATACTGGATTATACATTCGTCACCATTCGTGACTGAATTCCCCTTATGTGTAGCTTATTTAACTGCCAGACCTTTTAAATAACCAGAGCGTAGAACGAATTAAGGCTGACAGTTTCGATTTACCAATTACCAGGTAATAATCTTAATGATGAATCCAGTCCTACGAATTTCGTCGAAATGAATCATTTTAACTTTTTTTTCTCATGAGTAGTAATGGAGTCCGATTTGTTAATCATTTCTATCGGCTTCTGTATTTTTCACTGTCAATATATATGCAATGTATTAAAGTAATGTAAAGTATCGGGTACAAATGTACATCAGTCCTTGCCAGTTAGAACTGGATTGAGCTTTAATAGATTATTCATATTTTATGAAGCGCAAAAACGACGATAAATCGAAGCAGAAAATCTTTTATATGGTTATTTCAATTTAGAATTATTGTTACCTGTACAACGGTCATGTTAAAAGTTAATGTAAAGACAGGGACAAAGCATATTGACGGCACCTGAATTAGACACAAAGCAAATATGACTATATATTTTTTAAACCTTTCGAAAAACGACGAAAATTTTGTGCAAATAGTCTGTATATTTTTCTCACCGTCTATATTTTATACGAGGCTACAGCAAATGAGAATAAAATGTTTAATAAATAAAAATTTTCAATAAAAGTGTAAAATTTATTCTTACCCAAATGTTCCTTTTAGTTTTGTCTAATGCCAGCAATGAAATTCTCTATTTTCTGTTGCATTGCTTGAGTTAATAACAAAACGTAGTTCCCTGTATCTAGATGTGTGTCGTATGCAGCAATAACACGTACGATTAGTATCCACAGAGCTTTCCAATATTTACATTTATAATAAAAATTCTTCTCAACACGAAGGCTGCAACATAGTCTGTACCTGACAACGACGCCTTTCTGAGGAATGCCTAAGCGACGTTGCTTTTTGAAAGTAGATGATTCGAAATGTGCTCAACCTTTTGAAGTTCTCAAACATTATTATTATTATTATTATTATTATTATTATTATTATTATTATTATTATTATTATTATTATTATTATTATTATTATTATTAACCAAACAAAAACTTCTTTCAGTTTTCTTCTGAAGATTGAAAAAGAAACCCACAAATTCAATTTGTAACTTGTTTACTTCTAAGTATTTACATTAAGTTTTACTCCACACTCGAGTACTTTCAGGCCCTTCTGTGGCCCATTCTCAAGAGATGTTTGGGATGTTAGCCTGGGTCAAGGCCCAGCAGTCTTCTGGAACTTCTTCTCGTTGTGCTGTCATTTATGCGATGGCTGTTCTGGTTTTCTTGAGAGTTGCCAATCCCCTCTTGTCGCTCTGATATCCTGAGCTGATGGTCAATGGGATTCACCCTTGTGGTAAGGGTGTGGTCGCCGAAAGTCTGTTGGGCAGGAAACCTAATCTCCAGGTAGCAGGGTCAATCTTAGCTTCTTTTAATATCAAAGCTCGGCTTATGGGATCTTCTGAGGTAAAACCTTTGTTTCCTTCAATACTTTGATCTCTCTGATAAGCGCACCTTTTCTACTACCCTCCTGACTAATTTTGTTGCTTTTGTATATAAGCCTACTGTTTTGAAATCCATCCTATGGTCATTTTCCCAACAATGTCTAGCTATAGCACTCCCCTGAGAGTTAAGCTGTACTGCCTTCTATGTCTTGGACGCTAGTCCTTATTCCCCTACCTGATTCCCCCACATATCTGTCTCCACAATTATTGCAATTGATTATGTATACCCCCGCTACATCATCTGTATTACTGTCTTCTCCTTCCAATTTATTTTTACATACTTTGTTTTTTAAATTTTTAAAGTATTATCAAAATGTATATTACAAATTTATATTGACTTTCTTTCATTTTTGAAGTGATTTGTTTCATTTTAGGCATAAAAGGGAGGGCAACTATTTTCTTGTTTTCTTTATTCCATGTACTCTCTACATTCGCTCTGTAAAATATTTTTCTAGCTTTGTTGAGTGCCCTTTTTCTGAACCATTCCGGGTATGCTAATGCATCGAAGCTTTTATCGATGTAATTTATTTCTTGCTCTATCTTGCAAGGGTCACACGTTCTCATTGCCCTAAGAAATAAACCTGTTAGAACCCCTATTTTTATATCATGACTATGAAAAGAGAAGAAATGAATATATGAGTTTGAATGTGTGGGCTTTCTATATGTGCTGAATTCATATCCTGTTTCTTTTCTTTCTATGAGTATGTCTAAAAAGGGCAGTTTATTATTGTTACTTTTCTCTAAAGTGAACTGGATATTGTTATCAAACTTATTGAGCTCATCTAGAAAAGTTTCTATTTTATTTCCCATCCCCTTGCTGAAATAGCAAAAAATATCAATCCACGTATCTCCACCATCCTTGCAGTTTTAAGTTAGGGACATTCACATTAGGAACTAGATTAGTTTCGAATATTTCGAAACTAATCTAGTTCCTAATGTGAATGTCCCTAACTTAAAACTGCAAGGATGGTGGAGATACGTGGATGATATTTTTGCTATTCTGCAAGGGGATGGAAATAAAATAGAAACTTTTCTAGATGAGCTCAATAAGTTTGATAACAATATCCAGTTCACTTTAGAGAAAAGTAACAATAATAAAACTGCCCTTTTTAGACATACTCATAGAAAGAAAAGAAACAGGATATGAATTCAGCACATATAGAAAGCCCACACATACAAACTCATATATTCATTTCTTCTCTTTTCATAGTCATGATATAAAAAATAGGGGTTCTAACAGGTTTTATTTCTTAGGGCAATGAGAACGTGTGACCCTTGCAAGATAGAGCAAGAAATAATAAATTACATCGATAAAAGCTTCGATGCATTAGCATACCCGGAATGGTTCAGAAAAAGGGCACTCAACAAAGCTAGAAAAATATTTTACAGAGCGAATGTAGAGAGTACATGGAATAAAGAAAACAAGAAAATAGTTGCCCTCCCTTTTATGCCTAAAATGAAACAAATCACTTCAAAAATGAAAGAAAGTCAATATAAATTGTATATACATTTGATAATACTTTAAAAAACAAAGTATGTAAAAATAAATTGGAAGGAGAAGACAGTAATACAGATGATGTAGCGGGGGTATACATAATCAATTGCAATAATTGTGGAGACAGATATGTGGGGGAATCAGGTAGGGGAATAAGGACTAGAGTCCAAGAACATAGAAGGGCAGTACAGCTTAACTCTCAGGGGAGTGCTATAGCTAGACATTGTTGGGAAAATGACCATAGGATGGATTTCAAAAACAGTAGGCTTATATACAAAAGCAACAAAATTAGTCACAGGAGGGTAGTAGAAGGTGCGCTTATCAGAGAGATCAAAGTAATTGAAGGAAACAAAGGTTTTACCTCAGAAGATCCCATAAGCCGAGCTTTGATATTAAAAGAAGCTAAGATTGACCCTGCTGACCTGGAGATTAGGTTTCCTGCCCAACAGACTTTCGGTGACCACACCCTTACCACAAGGGTGAATCCCATTGACCATCAGCTCAGGATATCAGAGCGACAAGAGGGGATTGGCAACTCTCAAGAAAACCAGAACAGCCATCGCATAAACGACAGCACAACGAGAAGAAGTTCCAGAAGACTGCTGGGCCTTGACCCAGGCTAACATCCCAAACATCTCTTGAGAATGGGCCACAGAAGGGCCTGAAAGTACTCGAGTGTGGAGTAAAACTTAATGTAAATACTTAGAAGTAAACAAGTTACAAATTGAATTTGTGGGTTTCTTTTTCAATTATTATTATTATTATTATTATTATGATTTAAATATTTGAAAGAGAGACGATGGAACAGCAACACAAATCCTGAAGGTGAAAGGATTATCACAGGGATCATAAGAGCAGTATACCATGTCCGGGGACGACCCGCACCCTCTCACAGATGACTTGACCTGTCCCCTCTTTTTACCTCAGGTTGACGTCCATTGAAATGTCTAGATCATAGCAACAGTTTAGAGGAAAATAGATTTAATTCTGCTGCTTTAAGAACATTTTGCTCATTCCTCATTTCATCCTATTTTGCTGCACGCATCATCATTATTATTAAGATATATATAAAGAAATTATTTCTAGTTTTGAGTTTCAGGAATACTTACGTCATTTGTAATTCGATTATTAATAAACCAGAAAATAATATATATATATATATATATATATATATATATATATATATATATATTATATATATATATATGTATATATATATATATATATATATATATATATATATACATATATATACATATATATATATATATATATATATATATATATATATATATATATATATTATATATATATATATATATAAGGGCCGGAGCTGGAGCTCAAAGAAGATACGTATATCGCTCAGGAAGTAGTAGGTAAAGGCATCCTCATCCTTTAACGTTGGCATTTAAATAAACTGTTAAAGGATGAGGATGGCTTTCCCTACTACTTTCTAAGAGAGAGAGAGATATCTATATCTATATATATATATATATATATATATATAATATATATATATATATATATATATATATATACGATGAAGAAGATTAAGGGCAGGAATACAAGAAATACATATTTTGCTTTAATCCTACATATCGTATCAAACATCGCCACATCTTCAGGGATTTTCTACAAAATAAAATATATATGTTAACATGAAATAAGAGCTGATTATAAGATCCAATAGCTGGAAAAACTAAAGCAATATAATGGTAAAATTACAAACTCACAGACTTAAATGGACACGCACACTTGACTAAAACTGAAACTAGAAATATAAAACTATTATAGATAACGAAAAGAACGTTTTTAAATTATCTCGGCCAAAATTATGTGGATATCTATATAATATAAATAAAATATAAATATATATATATATATAATATATATATTATAATAATATTATATATATACATATATATATATATATATATATATATATATAATTACTATACATATATATATATATATATATATATAATATACAAATCATATATATATATATATAAATATATATATATATATATATAATTTATATAATTATATATTACCGAGGTTCCAACCTCGGTAATCTTAAAAGGGTTTGGTAGCGATGACCGTGCAGCTAGGCACTCTCTCTCTCTCTCTCTCTCTCTCTCTCTCTCTCTCTCTCTCTCTCTCTCTCTCTCTATTACCTAAGGCAATTAAATCAGATTCGTGAACTACAAAATTACATTTATTTAAGAGCAAAGCATCAACTAAATGAATCAGATTCTTAACAAAATGATTAAACAAAAGGTTGAATTGAAAATCCAAATAACTCAGATAACCCTGGGGAATTAACCAAGTAACTAACATTAGTTTAGTCATAAAACTAGACATAGTCACAGCAGTCTAGTAACACCACGAAACATCAGTTAAGTTCCCATTTCTAAATAAGTCACCATATCAGTTCCCCTTTGTCTCAACAGCCTAAAAGAAGACAGGAGAACACATCGATAAGCAAAAGATTATAAATCAAAATCAAAAGGTCAAATGAAAAAGCACATCTTTGAAACAAATATTCAAAATACAGTCAAGCCACACTTATGGCCAAAGAATAATTATGCTTACCCATTCAACTCAGATTACACACACTAAACCAAAAATACTATCAAAGGAGCCATCTTGGCCCTTTGCCGACTCTGTAGCGTTCTCCCATTTGGCTAACTTACACTCTCATTATATAGGGAAATAGCTCGCACGAGCGCAAGCACGAATTCACAGATCATTGTTCACGCCCAAGAAACAGCCTCAAACCTGATTCAGGAAGCATATCTGCATTTGCCCGTGCATAGAAACAGGACGTGGTCTGTTCTGCTTAGGCAGCGACTTCGACATCGCGCCACTCGAGGAAGATATGTCAGCATTTCCGAAGCTGAGCTATCTTGTCACTTCAGGACCACTGTTTCCATGGAGAATCAAATTGATGATCTCTACATTCTAAAAATGTCATTGCCTATCACATCCGCTTATTCAGAAAGAAAAGATACAAATCACATTCACAACGGTGTCTTAATTATATTGTCAATTACTCCTTATTGCATATATATATATATATATATATATATATATATATATATATATATATATATATATATATATATATATATATATATATATATATATATATATATATATATATATATATATGCAATATGTATATATAAAGAGAATGTCAACAAGTACAATCAAACGTAAAAGTCATATATTCATAAAACTACAGCCAAAAACAGCTCCGCACTTAACTAACCTTTCAGCATCAAAGAAAAAAATACACTAAAAGCAAACAACGTCAAGAGGTACAAAAATTGACAGAAAATTTAGGCTAAAAACAACGGGACGGCAAAGGAATGATTGTCTAGAGTCAGCACTCGCAATCTGATGTTTATCGTTTCCAAAATCAACAGTTCGTTGAGTTTTTGGGTTATATAGCTTACACCAGTTCTATAACTAACACACCAACAGAGTCGTCCCTGACCCTGAGAGGACGCCGGGTAGATCCTATATATTTTCCCTGATTACATCTGGGACAGGTGTATTCATAAACGGCACCTGACGTCATGAAAGGGCAGAGCCGATCTTTAAATTTGAAGAGCGAGCCAATGGTCTTTGGATTCCTAGGCAGAAGCTTTAGATTCACGACTTCAAAATGTCAGTTTACGATCTTAGTAAAATCTCTCCTAAAATTATCATTTAATAGATGCGGGAAGTTGGCATAAAGAGGGAGCTTGGGGACCTTAAAACTTATAGACTGTTCAGAAAACTTTTTAATAAGTAGATTATTTAAAATTTTATAGAAGATCTTGGAAGGAAAGCAGTTATTAGGGTCAGGCTGATTCTCATCGGGGAGTTAGTTATACAACTGGGCGTAAGCTATCTAACCCGGAAACTTCTTATATAAGGAATCACATTATTAAATGTAAAAGTACAAACAAACATGAAAATTTTAAAATTATTGGCCAGACAAAGTAACTTAACGCACTGTTGATTTTGGAAACGCTAAACATCAAATTGCGAGTTCCTAATCTACACAACCATTCCTCTGCTGTCCCGTTGTTTACAGCCTAAATTTCCTGTCATTCCTTGTACCTCTTGACGTTGTTTACTTTTAGTGTGTGTTTATCTTTAATGCTGAAAGGTTGGTTAAGTGTGGAGCTTTTTTTTTGCTGTAATTTTAGGAATATATGACTTTGACTTTTGATTGTATGTTAGCGTTCTCCTTATGTAAGTACTATATACTTTTGCCAAGATAATATAACGTTCTTTTCGTTATTCATAATTTTTTTGTGCTTCTAGTCTCAGTTTTAGTCAAGTGTGGATGTAATCTAAGTATGTGAGTTGTAATTTCACCATTATGTTGTTTTAGCTTTTTCAACTCTTGGATCTTTTAATCAGCTCTTATTGCATGTTAACATATTATTCTTTATTTTGTAGAAAATCCCTAAATATGTTGCGATATGTGTATCTCATAGTATTTCTGACCTTAATCTTATATTTCATTGATACAATTTCATATCTGCCAGCGTGGCTGTTTGAATGATCTGAATAAACTTGTATTTCAACATTAGCAACTGAAGAGTTGTAACTATGTACAAAAATTCTCTCTCTCTCTCTCTCTCTCTCTCTCTCTTATAGTTATTGAAATATTTGTATGTTGTTGCTCAGATATACTTGGTCCTGAAGAAAGGTTCCCGGTCAGTCACTTTGGGACATTTTGTTCTCTATAACTTTCTCAATATATCAAATCCGTATGACTGATGTCTGCTCCTAAGTTGAAAGGAACTTACTTTACAAATTAGTATGAAAAAAGATAAAGGATTTGCATATACAAAATGGATGATTTTTATGTTCATCATGTCTCGGGATATTTGAAACTTGAATTAAAATCTTTTTTATAACATTCTTGATATTCTGAAATTCCAACTGGGACGTCGAGATGGTATATACTGAGATCGTAGAACATAAATGTCAGCATATGGTAAATCCTAATGATTATTATTCAACCACATGCTTTTTTTTCTGGCAAGTTTTTCTTATAAACATATAGCAAAGAAAGTAAGATAATGGGTAGCTAAAGGCTTCTTAAAGGAAGGAGGTTACAGGAATCATGGAAACTACAGCGAGGACAGGAGCTCCGAAAGTTGGAAGTGATGGGAAAATTAAAAGTCACAGAATTGAGCATATACAACACATTAGTAATGATTATGTTTGCGAAATACAGGAAAGCAATATGTAATAATTCAAATGCAATACACAAAAGTAATATGTGATCATTAGAATGAAAAGTACAGCAAATATCACATGAATAAAATAAATAACCGCCATTTGTCTGCGTGTTTCTGTCTTTAGTACTTTGTTACACTATTCTAAGCATGCAATACATTTCTGGTCTTCTTCCAATTCCTCTCGTCTTTCATTGACTCTCTTTTTCCTCGGCAAAACCCATTTCCCTTTCTTTTCTTCATGCTATTTATGTCTATGTTAACAATAAGAGACTCAGAAATGACGACATACTTGATAAAGGATGTTTCTTTCTTCTTTTTTTATCTTTATTTATTCTTTATTATATTTGGAGGGTTGTCTTGAATCCTTTAGTATGGTCAAATGGCCGCACATCTAACCAACTTTAGCTTCGCTATCTAAGCCTTTAATGACTGGATGGAGGCATGGTATATGCTATAAAGTTTGCAAAATGCTAACAATAATGAAATCATTCTCAATTACTCTTTTAGTGAATACCAAATGAAAAGTATAGAAAATCGTTGGTTGGTACTTGTGACATTTAACATAATGAGTGAGACTAGAACAAATCTTAAGCAAATGTAAACGAATAACCAGCGTTTCATGCCCTTTTTTAGACTCCCATCGAAGTCTCCTTCTAACTTTTATGACGGTCATTGCTCGACATAATGTTATGCAAT
Source organism: Macrobrachium nipponense (assembly GCF_015104395.2). Classification (NCBI taxonomy): domain Eukaryota; kingdom Metazoa; phylum Arthropoda; class Malacostraca; order Decapoda; family Palaemonidae; genus Macrobrachium; species Macrobrachium nipponense. The sequence goes on along the minus strand of NC_061097.1, from coordinate 56,547,040 downwards.
TAGTTTTCTAGGTGGATCTTTTGAAATATAACGTTCGTCGGTCATCAGAGTTTCCCCTGCAATTGCGGCGAAATACAGAAATATTTCAGATAGTAAAATACAAAGGTTGGGAAATTATTTATAGTGTGCTGTTATAATATAACCTTTGCAATTTATTTGATAATCTATTTTAATTATAGAAGCAATCGCCGTCATTTACGGCATAAAGATCTTCTAAATTCTATTAAAAAGACTACTCAATTTTATATTTTACATTTAAGCTACAAGAGACACGAGTCTTCACCAATAATCACCTCTCACCAGAGATATAGGAATTAAACTTCAAACTTTACATAGATTACTTCCGTAATATGTTAATGGCTCATAACGTTACAAAAATTTAACCCCAAAAATATGCCATTTGTTCCTGCAGTTTCACAGCCTCATCTCAAGAGATCACCGGAAAATGACATCTGTCTTAAAAACAAAAACAAAACTGCATAGTTCAAAAAGCTCCTGTCTATTATCTACCTCTGATGGGTTGGGCTCCAGTGGACCTGCTTACAATACTTCCCACTCTACTGTGGTTCAACTGCCTTACATGCTTTGAGAGTAAGCAAGAGAAATTCTGCTTAAAACTCCCAAAACACAAGAGTTTTTAGAACAAAATATTAGGAATACGATGAATGTGAAGTTATCCTCTGTTCTATATTTTTTGGTTCATTTTACTTCTAAAGAAGATGAAGAGGTCAATTGCGAAATAGCACTTACGCTATGAAGTAAAGTTAAAGTGTTTTTTTTTTTAATTTATCAGTTGCCTTAAAGGGACCATGCCATTTTTCCTTTGTGGATCTGGAAAGTAGTCAAATACTAAAAAAAAAAAATCCGGCAAGAAGATATAAATTTCAATGAATAACATGAGTTTCTAATAAGTATATTTTCTCTGATATACAAGGAATCTGTTGCCTGCAACTGAAATAGGTAAAAATTTGTCAAAAAAAGAAATTAACAGAAAATATAGTAGATCAAAATAGACTTAAGTAAATAGCAAGATCCAAGTCAGATCGTCACAAGAATGCAAAATCTCAGGAATTGGGTAGTATGATAGATAATGTGGTATCTCAACAATGCAGGTAAAAATGGATTGATGGAATGAATTGATGAAAGTATATGGCACCAACAGCTACTATTTCAAGTTTAGGCATATAAGCGTATTGGCACAAAACTATGAGGCCAATATGAAGATAAAATGATCAGGATACTGTGGATTACATCCTCTCCTAAAAGCGAGAGAGAGAGAGAGAGAGAGAGAGAGAGAGAGAGAGAGAGAAGAATTACAAGGTCAAAATACATCAATATATACTTAGTTTGTATATTGTTCAGCCTAAGTAAAGGACGTAATTGCGATAAAATGAGAAGAGAGAGAGAGAGAGAGAGAGAGAGTGGTCCATATGTTCACTAAGTTTTTAATATTCTGTAAAGCCCAAGTTTACGGCAACGGACGCAAACCGTAATAAGAGAGAGAGTAGATTACAGGGTCATATATATACTAGTTTATATTGTTCAGCCTAAGTAAAGGACGTAATTGCGATAAAATGAGAGAGAGAGAGAGAGAGAGAGAGAGAGAGAGAGGTCATATGTTCACTAGTTAATATTGTAAAGCCCAAGTTAAGGACGCAACCGTAGTAAGAGAGAGAGAGAGAGAGAAGAGAGAGAGAGAGAGAGAGAGAGAGAGAGAGAGAGAGAGAGAGAGAGAAATTTAATTGTCATCTAACATTAGACTGCAATAGTCCTGAGTATGAAGAACATGATGGTCAGGTATTTTCCAACATCTTTTAACACGGATGTCATGGAAAGCTTTTTATACATATCATTGCTTTATTTCATAATTTCCTGTAACTCTGATAAACAAAACAAGTTGTCCCGGATCTGACTGACGTGAAAACACGGTCACAAGTGACCATTATTAGTTTATTGAAGAGTCTATTTTGTTTGTTGCTAATCCTTCCCACTACCCGTTATTATATTAGCGGAAAATCTTTCTTCTAAATGCAGAAGCTAGTTGCAACCATTGTCCTTATTCTGCTAAGTAAAGAGAGAGAGAGAGAGAGAGAGAGAGAGAGAGAGAGAGAGAGAGAGAGAGAGAACTGAATCTATCTCCATAATTCTCAGTAATCGCTTCCCATTACCCTCCATTCCAGTCGCCCAAACCAAATCCGGTGTCAGGGAGATCATTTCAGTCACTATTTCTGGAGAAGCCAATAACTTAACGAGGATATCCCAGGTCACAGCCAAAGACGAAAGTGGAAATGTAAGTCAATAAATTCTGAGAGGATTCGAACGTCACAATACGAGACTTGAGAAACAAGATAACAATTTGTCTAATTTATGCAGCTGTCTCCTGAATGAGGCGAGGATAGTAAATAGGTATTTTTCATTTATGTATAATTTGGTATGCATTCTTAATTATTTTTCTTTTTTTCTCTTTTACCATTCATATTAATTTGCCTGAATATTTCCATATTTACCGATTAGATACTGAAAATATCTATTCATGTGCTTATATCTTTGATAAGTTTTCTTTCGATATGTCAATAAGGTCGTTTACTCTATAATCTCGCAGTTCTTTATCTTTTGAAAGACTAATTTCCTTTTGTACATGAGTTCATGACGAGCAGTAAAGTCTCGTTATATTTGTATTTCTTCTGATTCAGTGATGTAATTATGACAGAGTTGTCATCGATGCAGCCATTCATTCGTCCATTCGATTATTTCATGGGCAGTCACGTTCTCTGTTCAATTTGACATACAGCAACATTGCACAGTCAACATTGTGATACAAGACTAAATTCTATAACTCGCTAAATTTATTTTAGTTGGCATCACTATTTGGCAGGTTTTTCATTGGCTATTTCAGAGACTTTCAAATATTTTATCGGGCAAACGATTTAGCTTGACGCTGAATTTCAAGAATTTTAGATCTTTACACGTTCCTTCTAACTTATGGCATAGGCCATTTCTACAAAAGTAGATGACGGTACACGCTGGTATCTGTTTCCTAATTCCTGATGCAGTACTTTAGCAAATTACCCTGTGCACCAAAATTCATCAGTACGTTGCATACCGTAAGGAATACCAGAGGCTTAATATCTCCTTTGGATTTACGATTTTAGGATCATCATGTCAAGCTGTTCATTCTCCTTTTGAATTGCTGTAAAAATCTTAATCGTACTCCTTTAAATCCATTAAAGAAAAATAAATAAAAAAGATTTTTTGACTGTGAATGGTAGTCTAACTTACCGCCTATGTCAACCATGGAAATCGCAAATCGACTGTGCACTGTGTTCAATGAAATGTTTGTCTGGATGACTTTGAAATAATAACTGATAAGCTGTTGCCTTCAAATCATGCACATGTAATTGTTAAAATTAAGTATAATTGACTGCTATTCACAAGTTTAGTTGAACGATCAGCTTTGTGAAATTCATCTTTGGAATGTAATTAGACTTCAGATTGCAACAAAGGGGTACATAAGCCAAGTAGACTGGATGAAGAAAAATGTTCTTTTTTGCTGGATCCCCGGGGGCTTGTACCCCATGATGGAGATGAATATGATGTGATTAGTTTGTGTGAGATCTTAGATAACACAACTTATGAAAATGCCGTGAAGACAAGAAAGCCTTTAAAGGTAGCGTGATGTACTATCGTGCACAAAAATCCGTTCCCTTAGCCATCCAGAGAGTTTCGAATTCACTGACTATGAAACATCGAAGCAGTTGAACAAGTAACTAATGGAAGACCCAATAGATGTCGCACCGTAAGGACATATGGGAACAAGAAGAGGTGTGGGAAGTAGGCATTTTTCTTGAGCATACAATAGTCTCCACATTCTAACATCGTTAAAAAGTGTTCGTAAAGATTTTGTTGTTGACAATAGTGCTGGGTTTTAGTGTAAAATGTGCAGTTAAGGAAATATGCGAAATAAATATGAGAATAAAAGTGCTTGGGAAATCTTATCTTACCTTTACCTTCTCCCATATCCTCAACAAGGCTATTGGATCTGTTTTCCTCAATTTAACTCGATGATGAACGGAGGAAAACCATTTGGTGTCTGAGAGAGAGAGAGAGAGAGAGAGAGAGAGAGAGAGAGAGAGAGAGAGAGAGAGAGAGAGAGAGAATTAAAAAGGATTTGCTTGACATATGTTTTCAGGTTTGAAAGGAATAACTGTGGAGTTAATACTGTTACAATTATGAAAATTCGATTTTCGAAGATACCGGATAAAAATATTATTTCTTTCAATCCCGACAGAATTTTCCCTCAGAAATTATTTTGGATTCGATTCCTTGAAATCCAGATTTAAGACATTCTTTATGATTAACATTAGTGGACCATTATGGAAATCCACAAAATAATTTTTATCGTTTAAGTTAGAGTTTTGTTTGAACAATTTTTCTTATCCATCGGTATTCGTCACGCAAAATTTGTTTTGGGCCAGGCGACGTTATTTAAGGAACAACTCAAATCATCAAATGAAGACGTTAGTTTCCTTTGCGCGAGTTTGTGTCGACCGACTATTGGATTTATGCGGTTCCAGGGTCCTTGGCGCAGTGCACTTGTCCGGTGACGTGGTCGAAAGCTGATTTTCAGTCATGTAAAGTCTTCCTTCATTTTGAAACTGGTTGTTAGATGTATCAGTACGCAGTGCTGTTCTCCTACGGAAATTCGTCTGCTAAACGGAAAAAAATTTCGCCTTACGGACGATGACGTCACTACGGAAATTTTTCCGCAGCTTGGGTTTTTTGCTTGTAATGACCATAAAATCAAATTCTAATAAAAAATAATAATTTATAACTATAGTGTATATTTTTCCTTTCATAATATATGTCTGATACCATTAAAAAATATTATTAAAACTGCGTAAAACATGATGACGTAGCTCAAATACTTGACGACCGGACGGAAAACCACAGAGGGCTCACTCTTTCTCCAACCTTTGAAGCTACTACAACATTTTTATGAATCACAGCTGTATCTCTGACCTCGTCGCCTGCTTATGATTTGTATGCCACGCCATATAACCTAGTAAGTATTGGTAAATATTCACTTATTTCACTGCTTCTTGAATTTATTAGTCTTCGTGATTGCAGTTAGCCTTGTTCACAGAAAACGGAATCTTAAAAAACTTTTCTCAGAAATTATTTGGTAACTTGCAGAAAATTAGTTTTCTTTATTCAAACTAGTAATATCATTACTTTGCTTAAAAGATCAACATTGGTGATATTATTTCAAAAGTATCTCTTTACTAATGGCTAAATGAATAATAGCTTGTTCTGCTGCTATATTACATGGAGTTGTGACTACATGGAACTTGTTTTAACTATCAATATTTTCAAATTATGTGTCCTCGTCCAAACTTTCAAGAGAGTTGGCTCTCCAATGATCTCTTTAAACCTTGGCTTGCGCGAGTCCCTGGTAACCCACTGAAGGCATACTGTCAGGTATGTCACAAAGAGCTTAGTGCTGAGATATCTTCTCTTAAACGCCATCGGTCATCTCGACAGCATGTATCACTGGAAGAGAGACTCAGAGCAACCTCAGATGCCACTGATGAGGGCAAACAGTCGACCAGCGATCAGCAAGAAGAACGGTTGGCAGGTGCAACCGTCTTATTTATGGTTTTCTTAGCAGAGCACAATCTGCCCTTTAGGTAACAATTTCTTATATTTCTTATATATATACATACATACATACTAATTTTAATTTGTTACTATAAAATACTATATTTCATTGAATTTATAAATGCAGTCTTTGTGATGACATCATGGACCTACAAAGAATAAGTTCCCAGACTCCGAAATAGCTGCGTGCATGGCACTGAAGAGGAAACGATGTGCTACCCTGGTTCAAGTCTTAGGGGATCATGCTTTAAATGGATTGGCAGCGAAGCTTCGGAAGTCTAAATTTAGCATAATTATTGACGAAACAACTGACTGTTCGGTAAATAAAGCATGCGCTGTAATTGCTAAATATTTTGATGTTGATGAATGTAAAATAAAAACATCTATGCTAGACATCATAAACATTTATGAAGGGAATCGGGGTTCATCGGGGGAATCTTTATATAACATGATTTTGAACTGTTTAAATGCGTTACAAATTCCATTGAGTAACATAATAGGTTTCGCTGCTGATGGTGCCTCAAATGTAATGGGTACTGTTAACAGCGTATCAAGTAGGCTGAGACAGCAAATGCCAGGCATAACAATATTCCGATGCGTTGCACACAGTATTCACCTTTGCTCAAGTGAAGCAGCAAAGACACTGCCCCGAGTATGTGAAGACCTCATAAGGAATATATAAAAAATTTTTTCTCATAGTGCAAAACGCAAATATGAATTTAGAGAATTTCAATATTTCTGCCAGGTAAAACCTCATAAGTTACTGCATCCTTGTGCAACTAGGTGGTTATCGCTTCATCAAGCTGTTCCGAGAGTGTTAGAGCAGTGGCAGCCCCTCAAACTTTATTTCACGCAAATTGCATTGGAGGAAAGATTAACATCTGTAGAACAAATTCATAACACACTTAACGACCCTTCAGTTTTTTGTTATTTGGTTTTTTTGAACTACATTCTACCACAACTCAATAGTATAAACATAATTTTTCAGTCAAAGGGACCCACACTCCATCTCCTTCATGACAAAATATCCAATATGTACAGGTTACTACTGAAAAACTTTTGTTATCCTCACATAATTGCAAAAACTCCACTACATGAAATTGACCCTGCAGATGAAAATATTCATGTTCCACTTAATCAAATCTACCTTGGGGCTGAGCTTCACGATTTATTTCAGAAGCCAGAATATCAGCGCAGAGATATGGTTGAAAGTGTGAAAACAAGATGTAGAACTTTCCTAATTGTAGTCTGCCAGCAAATAAACAAAAGGTTTGACCTCAGCAACAAATTATGGAAATTGGCCTCATGCTTGCATCCAAAATCTGTTATGGATCATAATATTAGAAGTAGTGTACCATCTTTGATTGATTTAGGTAATGCTGTTCCCCGTATTAATAATTATGACAGGCAATCTTTAGACGACCAGTGGTGGGATGTAGCATGGCACACTTTCCCAGAGGAAATAAAGAACTCACCCAATGATATAGAGGCCTTTTATAAATATATTATGACAGTTGAAGATGGACTGGGTCAGAAAAAATATGAGTCTTTGGGTAAATTTGCAATGGAAATTCTATCTCTCCCTACCTCTAATGCTGATGCAGAGCGCCTTTTTTCTAAATTAAATTTAATAATAAAAAAGGAAAGAAAGAAACTGTCTAAAACTGGAAACTGTAAGATCTCTTATTCCACTTAAGTGAAATACTGAAAAAGGAAAGTTTAATGAGTTTGAACCGACAACAGAAATGCTTTTCTATGTGAAATAGATATTGCGTTTGTTTTCTAATTATGAATTGTGATAATTATTCTCTATTGTACTTTGACCTTTATTTTTGGTTCCTTTGGTTTTTACTTATTGTAAGTAATTGTTGTTAATATATTATTTTTTGTTAATAAATGCCTTGGTATCTTGAATGAAGTGTGATTAAAAATTTCATCTTCTAAAGATTTGTAGAGAAACAGTGGTTGTATCCTTAGATATATAATAAGAAACTCAAACTATTATTTCTTTCAATCCCGACAGAATTTTCCCTCAGAAATTATTTTGGATTCGATTCCTTGAAATCCAGATTTAAGACATTCTTTATGATTAACATTAGTGGACCATTATGGAAATCCACAAAATAATTTTTATCGTTTAAGTTAGAGTTTTGTTTGAACAATTTTTCTTATCCATCGGTATTCGTCACGCAAAATTTGTTTTGGGCCAGGCGACGTTATTTAAGGAACAACTCAAATCATCAAATGAAGACGTTAGTTTCCTTTGCGCGAGTTTGTGTCGACCGACTATTGGATTTATGCGGTTCCAGGGTCCTTGGCGCAGTGCACTTGTCCGGTGACGTGGTCGAAAGCTGATTTTCAGTCATGTAAAGTCTTCCTTCATTTTGAAACTGGTTGTTAGATGTATCAGTACGATTCAACTGTCGATTAGTGGTTCGGCGCAGAGTCAAAGTATATAGGGTCTGCTCAACTCAGCAGTGGGGGCGGAGCTAATACTGTGAAGACAGAAGAGTAACACTTCCCATGTTTCTCCATTGAATTACTTAAAGAAGCTTTAGTTTTTATACATTTAATCCATATCGCATGGTGTTTTTCATAAAATCTTGATAAAATCTGTAAAGCGGTCACATGCTTGATGTTTTTTAATACCCATTCTAAGTATATAGGGTCTGCTGAACTCGGCAGTGGAGGCGGAGCTAATACTGTGACGTCACAAGAATAACATTTCCAGTACTTCTCCATTGAATTACCTAAAGAATCCTTAGTTTTTATACATTTAATCCATATCGCATGGTGTTTTTCATAAAATCCTGATAAAATCTGTAGAGGTGTCACATTTTTTATTTTTTTTAATACCCATTCTCTCATTTAGTCACCAAGCCTTGTTTTATTGCACATAAATATACCAGTTTGAACACACACAGCTACTCCAGCTTTCTTCATATGTTTATTCTTTACTTATTTATTTACTTACCTATATACTGGTTTGCTGTATTCTCTACAAGTCCATTTTTTATAACATGACAACTCTCTCTCTCTCTCTCTCTCTCTCTCTCTCTCTCTCTCTCTCTCTCTCTCTCTCTATCTATCTATCTTTCTTTCAGGTAGTAATATTATCAAGATTTTAAATAATTCTTAAGAAATGTATTTAGTTCTGTCACTGTGTTCATACCTCACTTTGAAAAGCAACTTTTTTTTATGCTAAAGGTTAGAATGATATATTAATTATATTTTCCAAATCTTATGAATACTTATTGTTATGCAATAAATACAAAGAAAATGTGGATACAGGCAGTGTAAAAAATGGCACTTGCATTTGCACGACTTGACCACAAAAAAGAAAACAATATCAAAAGTATAAGAATTACATCATATAAGATATAAGGTATCAAAGGAATAAATGATGAAGAAAATGATACAGGGAACACATTTCCAGCAAATTTCTCATTAGCACTTCATATCACATAAATATACTTCCGAACACATAAGTTTACGTATAACACAAACTGAAAACATAAAGGTATTAATTATGCATGCCTCAAACGATTATAATATTTTCGGAAAAAGTTCAAAAAGGTATTCGTCAGTCTGGCTGGATGTATCTGATGGCGTTTCACAAGGGGCGGGGCTAGATTTCAGATCTCCCACGAACGCTTAATTTTCTATAATTTTTGCGTGCGTAGATAATTTTTTCTGTGCGTGATTATGGGTTTGAAAATAATTTTAATTGTAATGTGTCATATACCAATTGAAAGGGCATTCTTTGTAATTTTACATGGTATATGGTAAAATGTAATAAGATGAAAAATTATGTAAGAAAAGTGTGGTAAATATTTACATGAAATTTTAAAATTTTGGTCCGTCTTTGACCTAGAATACTTCGAAAATTTCTAAGAACACCTATCAATTTTATTTATGCATTATATAGTAAATTTTATCAGCTTTCTAATCCATTTTTCAGTTTATTTCTATCGTCATCCCTTAGTCAGATACGCTACGAAACGTGAATGTATGTAGGTTGACGGATGAAGTAATTGCACATTTTTGTGTGCGTAGATAATTTTTTCTGTGCGCGCTTGTGGGTTTGAAAGTAATCGTAATTGTAATGTGCCATATATCATTTGAAAGAGCATTCTTTGTACTTTAACGTAGTGTACGGCAACATGCAACAAGGGGAAAATTATATAAAAAAAACGCCATCGCAAAAATAGTTATATGAAAATGTTATCGTCAATATAGTTTCATAAAGATATGGTCCTTTTGTAACTTATGACGTTTCACAAGGTGCGGGGATAGGTTTTAGTGCCGCCTCGTGAGCAGACCTTGTATACTTTGACTCTGGATCGGCGTTTATCCATTTCAGCTCGTCTGTTCCAACGTAGATTTGGAAAAAATTTACTCAAGAAATATTTCACTTGACTGTACTTCGTGTTAACATCGTAGATTGAGTACCCTTTTAAGGTTTTGTGCTTTTTCTATGTTATTTAACGTACTTCGTGTATTTTCAAGTAGGCTGTACATTTCTTAGAACTTTCTGTTCAGAACTGTTTGAATTTGTTCTTTGGACCTTGACTATACATTTTAATGTGTTTTTTGTAGACGAAACTCTGCTTAAATTTCTTGTGTAAGTTTGCAGGATTTATCCAGTATTTTCATTTTTTTTTATTCTTGAAGTTCGACGCCATGGGTTTGGTTCAGTGACGGCCGGTGAGGCAGTTACGGTCTCTTGTTTCACACCGACTAGTACTTTTCCTGTCTTGCTGTCTCCTTGTGGTTCCTACGGATTGATTTAAGTTCAGAATCTATTTCGTTTATTGGCGGAGAGGTTTTTTTTATGCATAAGTTTGTGCTATTTGCGTACATTTTTTACCTTGACCCGATCGTAGATCTCTTGATACATTATGATGAGTCTAGGATTAATATTTTTATTTTTACTAAATATTTTTTCTCGATCAGATAATGCCGAGGACCTGCATGTTGGAATTCGGTTTATTACAGTAAGAAAAATACAGTAAAACTAAGTTTTCCCATTGTTGTTGTACATCTAGTTCATCACAAACAGTTTAGCAAGGCTTTTAAGAAAGTTTTGTTTGAATTAAATGGCTGTTTAATTATGAAAAGTTTTTTTTTTCTTTTTTTAAGGACAATAACATCAGGATAATAACATAATTGTTGGAGTTAGCATGTGAACTTGAAGAAAATTTACTTTTAAAAACTTTTGTCAAAACTACTTAAATGGCATTAGATATTTTTTGACTTGAGTATATTTGACTTTCTAATACTCTTTAAACATTTCAGGGAATGATACTACAATGAATATTTAAGACTGGTTGAAAAAAAGCTGCAGCTATCCCGAGATTCTTCAGAACTTTAATATCCTTTTTTTTTCCTTTTCCTCCACCCCATCGGGGGCGGTGGCCCTGATCGGGTGGAGGCGCTCCTAAGGGCTTGCACAGTAGGCGTGTTGGCCTACTGTGAGAGTCCTTGGAGTTTTTTATTTTAACGTTGCAGATGACAATGAGTTTTAACTTTATTACTAGTAATTTCTTAAACTGATAACCTAGTAATTTAAGTAGATTAGCGTCGCACTTAATGTTTTGTACATATGCAATGGTTTGTAGACATATGATGGTTTGAATGAAACTGGTCTAAGAGTTCCTGTATTAACAGTTAACTTGCATCAGCAAGCCATATAGTCTTTATGGCGATTGAATTTATTAGCTTAATCCACTCTGGTTTGTTACTTCTTGCCCTAATACTGTGATTTCAAAAGCTATTTTTTACAACAGATTAATTTGATCAGTTTTTCATGTGCAAGTTTTCAGTTTAGGTTAGTTTGATCTTTATAGAAAAACTTTAGAATGATTACTTCTGGATAAGTGTTTCTAGTTTATCAAAGCTTCCATTTCATTTTTAGTTTTGGATCATGAAATCTATTAAAATCCGTGATCATAACTATATATTTGGGAGATGTTAGTATTTTGAAGGTTTGATGTTTTTTTTATTTTTTTTTTATTATAAGATTTTGCATAAAAGAAAACTTAAGAAATGAGCAACAGTGTACGTTAACTTTTAATTTTTTTCTACCTTGTATTAAGGTTTGCTCTTAATTTGCTTTTATCCAAAGTTTTTCCTGTTGCTTTTCATGACTCACAGGTGACCTTGCTCAGAGGGGTTTAGGATGGCGGACTGAAGGATTTAGAGTAATCGTGTGATAAGTTCGTGGAATAAAACTTTTTCCATATGTTACAAAGGCGAGGCTTTCCCAATTTTAGTTTTGAAGTGTGATAAAACAGGTTTTGAGAATAAAATATAATGTAACCGTAGATTCTTGATTAAGAAAATTCCAGTGTGCGTGCACCATCCCGTAAATACTATTGTTTGCAACCACACAAAATTTAACCCTATTGTCAGTAAAAGGGTACATATACTGTTAGTTAGTTTTTTTTTTTTTTTTTTTTTTTATTCAAGGGTAAGATTTTTAGTGATTTGTCTTAATTCTAATTTGTAATAGTACTGTATATCAAATTGTTAACGAATATAAAGGAAATTGACTGGGACTATATTTTGAAATTTCATCCTGTAGCGTTCAGTGTTCTGATGGCTGAGAGTTAAAAGTCTGGTTTTGTACAGTTTTCCCTCCTAGGGTAAAAATATCTGATATGGCTTAAATCTCGGCAGTTGGGCGTTTGTTTGAAACTGACAAGATCCTGGATATGCTTTGGTTAAAAAACGGGATTGGTAACCTGGATAGGCCCATATACAAATAACTTGGAATCTCAGTTAAAAGGCTGCCCTGCAGTAAGTAGTGGTTTAGAAATGGAAAAACTTGGTTTGATGATAGGGTTTGCTTTGGTTGGATTTTTGGTGATAAGTGACCCGAGGTTAGAGAATTATATTTACGCTGCAAATGTTATTTTAGATATAGGGCGAAAGTATAAAGTTGGGTTTTTTTTATAGGCAAAAACAAATGCATTCTAACGGTAACGCTAGTTTTAAATTGCCTAATTACGATCCAGGGCTGCAGCAATTAACGGCATGTTAACTCAACTTGGATTATTAATGAAAAGACGTTGAAACACTGTATTAGGATATTTAGGAAAGATAAGCTGTGCTTCCAAGCAGGTGAGAACGGCAGGACTCCCAATGGAACTAGCGATTTACGTAATTATTTACGGATGGGATGAGCTATTAAACCTAAACGAGTGGTGAAGATGACACACACCTCTGTATTTAAGTTTAAATAGATCAAAGTTTGTATTTAAGTTTAAATAGATCAAAGTTTGTATTTAAGTTTAAATAGATCAAAGTTTGTATTTAAGTTTAAATAGATCAAAGTTTAATCTGCCTGAAAAATGTGTTAAAATGCTCAATTCGCTACTATTCATGGAGTCATGTGTCCATTTAAATGAGACATTACTTTTTATTGAAAACCTAATATTTTGCGATATCCTCCTTGCAATATAGATTATCCAAACAGGTTACAGGAGTCCAGAGGGTAGTACTTTTATAAATAATTATACTTTAAAGAAGAAAATAAGCTTTGTCTGGTCCTGGAATATGTTAGTTGGCACTATTAAGTACAGAATGCAGTATAGGCTGTATATGGCTCTTACACACGGTTGTCAAAATTGATGACATGAGAGCAATACATAACTCCTGAACATTTCTGGGCCGTGTCTTAATTGATTTTCGTTGATAAAATCTTAAAGCATCGGATATAGATCGTATTTGGGATATAGATTAATTGAGGCCATAAAATAACTGGCAAAACTATGCAGTGATATCTAATGTTGATAATTAAGGCACTTAGAGTAAATCAGAGATTTAAAGGGAAACTTGGCTAAACCTAGCAGGCTCGTAGATAGGCTGATATAACTTCATAACTGAAGGCCTTCCCACTCATTGACACTGTAGCACGACGTACTTGACTAGACGCCAGCCCATATACGTAATGAATGAAGACTGGGATGTTGGTGGTAGTGGTAATAGTAGTGTATGGAATGATTATTTTGTTTCACACTCAAACACCCAAGTAGTGTACAATAAGGGAAAGTGCATCAAATAAGAATATTAATGGTGTAATACAGTTCCACGGTGCAATTCACGTTCCCTGTAACTTGTATTAAATATACACAAAGTTTTACATACACTAACACACACTATGAAAACCATCGTCCGGATGCCCACGAAATTTACTAACCGGTCATATGGCCTGTGTGGATATGGGCCAGTATTTATGAATATAAATGCATTTTATAACATACTTTGTTTTTCCTATGCAAACGGCCATGTAGTATTGATAATGAAATTATTAATCAATGATGATAACCACAATATTCACAGATTCTCATTCTTTTTATTATAATCATTATTGTATTATTCATAATTCGACATCAGGGAAGAGGATGATAGAATATGCACAAATACAAATGCCGTATACATACACATAGATATGGTACTCGGATAAATGAACACACACAAATGAAATTATATACATGTATATATATATATATATATATATATATATATATATATATATATATATATATATAAATGTCATTCGAGCTACAAATGTCCTTTAATATCTAATTAGCTCTACCTCGGAACTGATAAATTTTCATATATGTACCGAGGGGGAATTTTTTAGTTGATAATAATTTCGTCCCCCCATGGGATCGAACCACCGTCCAGTTGGACGGGGAACGAAATCAGGAACGGACAGTGACGCTACCGAATCTGCTATCAGAGAGGCTAAAGGTTTATATCGATTCTGACCATTACAAATCACCGCCGATCTCGTTGTATTCGTAATTAGAATCGATATGAAACCCCCTCCACCATGCTAGCCGATTCGAGCGTTTGACCCACGCAGCCTTGTTATGATACTTATCACATCACCGTGATTCATATAAATCATTCGAGCGAATTAGATATTAAAGGAAATTTGTAGCTCGAATGATTTTTATGAATCACGGTGATGTGATAAGTATTCATTTATATATGTATGTATGTGTGTATGTAAATATATACAAGGTCAGTAGAATAGGTAAATTGTTAAAAATGGTCGTTGCAAGTACTCAGTGAGATAGCTTATCCGTTAAGAAAATTCGGCCATTATTTATTCTTGGTCTGAAATGTTAGAAAGGCCTTGATAGAAACAAAATATTTGCACGTCTCTCTTTTTCATACTCGTCATTCGAGTATTACCCTTATAAAGGTCACCTTTTTCCCTTTTGTCTAAATCGTTTGGTGCTAGTGTATCGCCTTATTAACCACTTACCTGGTAATATTTAGCATACGATTCTTTTCTTTGTTGCATACTGCAAAAACACGGGACACGAAAGCAGTCTTGCGGCCACGAGGACAATTTGCTAGGCTTACCATAGGTGAAGCAGCCATCACGTATAACCTGGGTTTGACCTATGAATGATCGGCTGCCCTCACCCTCTCGTCGGCTATGTTTTCTATAATTCAAGGTTACCAGGTTTTTCTGGCCAAAATATCTTATCAAACACTTCTAAATTATTGTATTTTCATTTCAATATGAGTGTATTTCACCAATTCTAAAGGTTTTGTATCACTGATAATCAAAGGGTAAATAGAAATTGCGTTATAATTGCTATGTATCCCTATAGTAAACGTAACATTGTACAATGAAAATAGTAATATTGCCATATGTATATTTATAAAATTAATTTATAATATTGTCTTATGTAAATATAACATTCTTATCACCAATGGAAACCGTAATATTATCATAATTCTCAACAATGATTTGCCTAGCCTTTCCTTTAATACTTATTTTAAAAATGGGCAAACTATTTGGGTACTTAGTAAACTTAACTATGTTCCATTTATATAGAATTTTGGCATTATACCAAGCACTGGGGCAACTAAGTCCATTCAGCGCTGAAACGGAAATTGACAGTAAAAGGTTTGAAAGGTTTAATAGGAAGAAAACCTCGCTGTTGCACTAAGAAACACTTGTTAAGAGAGGGTGGACAGTAAGATGAAAGATTGACTATGAACGGAGGTACAGTAAAAGGAAGGAAAGTAGTCGCAGCTACGGGCCGAGGGGACGCTGCAAAGAACCTTAAGTAATGCCTACATTGCACCGAATGAGGTGCACTGAAGGCACTAACCCCCTACAGGGTTAATTTGGTTAAGTTTCCATTTAAATTTCTTTGATTTACCCTGATAAGTGCCTTATCAACAATAGTCACCACTGCATATATTTGTCAATGAGGCTGTGACTACAAATAGCGATTTCCCAGATACGATCTATATCCGATGCTTTGTTAAATTTTATCGACGAAAATCAATTAGACACAGCCCTGAAATGCTCAGTAATTTAGTACCACTAAAAAACTGGGGGATGGGGATTGGGGACAAAAAAACACCTCTTACTATCGTGCACAAAAGTCTGTTCCCCTCTGCTGGTCCAGAAAGTGAACACGAATTCTCTGACTATGAAACGCCAAAGCAGTTGAATAAGTATATAACTCGATATCTCATATCGTTAAGAAGTGATCATCAAGCTTTTGTTGTTGACGATACGGGGTTTGAGTATAAAATGAGCTATCAAAAGTATATCTCTTACCACAGGTATGGGGTAGCGTCATCCTTAAGCCTTTGGTATAGACTGTTATGTTAATTTAACAAGGGTCAACACCTTAATATTATTTGTGGATTGATAGTTTTCATGACCATGGCATTCTACATTAGTAATTTTCACAATTGGATAGGTAGACGGTTATTCAGTTCGCAGCGCATTGCCGTTGATGTAACCTCACATCTCCAACAAAACCGCCAAATAATACACACTGGAAAACTCATTTGCTAATTCAGTCTATTAGGTAGTACTACCACTTACCAAGAAACTCTTTCTCCGTTCAATTTTTTGTCTTTACCTCTGTGCTATGATCAATACATTTTTTCTGTTTCTTTTTATCCATCTTTTTAATGAATATGACTTTGTTACATTGGTGAAAGTATATGAATCTTTCATTTTGTATTAGTATTTGAAAAAAAATGACGTATAGCCATAATTTGCAAGTATCCAAACCTGGCATTGGGTTGTCATCACTCATAACACCCACTCCCACTATGGATGTTGGCCCAATCACGCAATATAACTAATTATAGATGATGCACCAGCAGCGGTTTGTGGTTGCTACCTCAATAACGCAAGGGAACTGAAAAATTTACTAACCTGCTGTTGTAAATGGTATTTTTTCTTTTTTTAAGAGGCAGCTTGCCGTAAACACTGTTGCTGAAATGTTTTGTATCGATCTTGTGGACAGTCATGTCTGTTGATAAGATACGATAACCTATAGGAAATATTAATTCATGAATGCCGACTTCTTAAGCACTTTTATTCTCATATCTATTTCGCATATTTCCTTAACTGCACATTTTACACTCAAACCCAGTACTGTCGTCAACAACAAAAACTTTACTATCACTTTCTTAACGATATTAGAATATGGATAATTTCCTCTATGCTCAAAAAAACTACCTGCTTTTCACTCCTTCCATTCCAGTATTCTCTTAGGCCCCGTCCACACGGTCGAGCTTTGGTTGTCGAACTTTGTCCGATGTGACGTCAGAAGCGGAGAAACAGCGGGAAAAGTCAGAACTTTACCGCAGTTTCTCCGCCTCTGACGTCACATCGAACAAAGCTCGTCTAGCAAAGCTCGGCTGTGTGGACGGGGCCTTACGATGCGACATCTGTTGGGTTCCATTAGTTACTTGTTGAACCGCTTCGGTGTTTCATAGTCAGCGGATTCGTGTTCACTCTCTGGATGGCTAATGGAACGGACAACGGACGTTCGTGCACGATAGTACCAGTACCTCAAGAAAATAAATGGAAATGGTTGATAGAAAACAAGGACTTATGTCAATAACGGTCTGCTATCAACTGGAGGGGACATTCGATCGAAATAATAACGAATCACTATCCAGTCAGGCATTTCCTTCTTATTTTGAGAAAGTTTTTTTTTCTGCAGTAACTCCGAATCCCAATACTGGATGACCCCATTTCAGAGAAAGAAGTACGAGACTCATATAGATTGTTATTAGGAAATACTGGATCGGATGGAATCTCCCCTGAGATACTGAAGCTACTGAACGACTCGGATTGGCTTTCAAAGAAAACTGCTGAGATGGCTTTGTCTGTCCGTCCGCACTTTTTCTGTCCACTTTTTCTGTCCACTTTTTCTGTCCCCTTTTTCTGTCCGCCCTCAGATCTTAAAAATACTCTGAGGGTAAGAAGCTGCAATTGGTATGTTGATCATGCACCCCCCAATCATCAAACATACTCAATTGTAGCCCTCTAGCATCAGTAGTTTTTATTTTATTCAAGGTTAAATTTAGCCATGATCATGGGTCTGGCAACGCTATAGGACAGGCCACCACCGGGCCATGGCTGGAAGTTTCACGGGCCGCTGCTCATACAGCATTATACCGAGAACACCGAAAGATAGATCTATTTTCGGTGGCCTTCATTTCACGTTACACAGAAAACTTAATTGTGCAGAAGGAAATTACTCATGGACTCACAATCGATATTGCCAGAAAGAGAAAAAAAACTATGTGATTTTTATAGACTGAAAAAGCTTATGATAAGGTTATAAGGAGCAAATTGATTTACGTCCAGAGAAAGTTGGATTGAGGGTTAAACTTGTGGCGAGCAATTCAAAATGCCTTACAAAAACCCAGAGGCATAATTAATGATATATTGGTAGACACTAAAGCTAGTGTCCGTCAGGGGAGTCCAAGTTCGCGCTTTTTATTTACTCTTTATGTGAACCCATTGATTCAGATGATAAAGGAATATGGAGAGGATGATTTGTTTGGGGTCCTTTATATTTTACGTTTAGTATAACGAGATCGGGAGCAGTTTGGAAATTTTAATAAGTATTAATTTAAAGGCCGCCTCAGTAGCCTGCCACCTCGGTGGCCGCGAGTTCGATTCTCGGGCATTCCACTGAGGGGTTAGAGATGTGTATTTCTCGTGATAGAAGTTCACTCTCGACGTGGTTCGGAAGTCACGTAAAGCCGTTGTTCCCGTTGCTGAATAACCACTGGTTCCATGCATCGTAAAATCACCATACAAACAAATACAAACAAGTATTAAACTACTGTAATCAGTATGTCATGAAAATTAATGAAGGAGAAACGAGATATTTCAGTGTAAACATAAATGACAGAGACCCTTTGATATGCATCGGTGTACCTGTTCAGTGGTGTGATAGTTATGTGTATCTAGGCAACACAATAATGAATGCAAGTATACATGAACAGGATCTTCCCTAGATAATGACCCTTAGTGTTTTAACCTGGTATGTATCAACCGTTAGGATGACCATAAAAACATAAACAAAGAAATATTAGTCCTAGAAAACGACCCCCGAACTTTGCTGGGGGTTACTATCTAGGAAAGATCCCATGAACAAATGGAAGATCATCTTTGGCGAAGAATGAAGAATATTCACAAATTTCACCCATTTATGGCGAAAAAATAAAATGACGCACCTTTTTGTGTTTAATTGAAAGTCTGGTCTGCAGCTTCGAATAGTTACTTTTTATGGTGCTGAACCATTGTGGACTTTGAGTATGAAGCTGGGAATATATTCGGGGGTTCGATAAGATCTAGGCGTAAGGAATACCGTGTGCACGGAACTGGTTTATTTGGAGACTGGTTTGGGAATTGTAGCTACTAATACCATGCGAAGGCGATTCAATTTCTTAAAAAAAGTTAATGGAACGACCTGGCTACAACCAAACTTATTTTCAGCAATTGACTGATAAAGCAACAGAAGTTTAGTCTCCTGTTGGAGAATATTTCAAAGCATTACAACGAATCCAGGGAGACAAAGTAAAGACTGAAATTGCTGAATTAGTCAGACTACGACGAAGAGTAAAGCCCCGTCCACACGGTCGAACTTTGCCCGACAGACTTTGTTCGATGTGACGTCAGAAGTGGAGAAACTGCGGATAAGGTTCTGACTTTTCCCGCTTCTGACGTCACATCGAACAAAGTCTGTCGGGCAAAGTCCGACCGTGTGGACGGGGCTTAAGCGAAAAAAACTGTATCAAGTTATCGGTTAACTTACAAGCAGTTTAACCTTGAACATGTAGCACCAACTATCTACAATAGCCGAGAAATAGTCCCTGATCACCATAGATTAGCCTATACTAGAACAAGGCTAGGTTCTCGTTGAAACCGGGCGTTGGTCTAGCATGCCATATACCATGTGGAAAGACCTTTCTGTAGCTGTGGAGAAGTACAGGATGAGGATCATGTATTTCTTAAGTGCCCCTTAGTGATAATATGAGGATGGATTTTACAACGTTATGCTGCAGTTCACTAGAACAATTAATGATTCATGAACATATTCCGAAATTGCCAAATTCCTTGTATTTAATTATTTAGAAAATTAATGAAAAAATTAAATGAGGGAAACAGAAATAAGTGCTCTTAGTTTCAATTGTATTTTGCTTTAATGGTTATGTGATTATAATATATATAGGTAATGGCCCTGCTATAGTAGCATTTACATACGTATTATATTCTATATATTTGTACTTTACTGTTAAAACTTTCGTCCATAAATGATTAATTAATTAATTGATTGATTAATTATGTAAATATGATTTCAAAGTTAAACAGTTTAATATTCTAATGCGACGTTATTCAGGGACGATAGAATAAAGCAAATGAGTGTTCCGCAAAAACGCTTGTTAGTATGATATAGATTATGTATTTTCAGTGACTGTTACAGCAATGCGATTTTTTAAATACTGTGTGTCTGTCCGTTGGAAAAAAATTGGAGAGAATGGCTCTAAAAGTTAACTTAAATGAAGCAATGCACACAATAAAAGTATTGCAACGCATTTCTAGACAATCAGGGTAGCAGGAATAGAAAACCCTTTTTCCATAATTTTTTTGCTCTAAACAGTGATACTTGGGTTATCATCCTATGGGGGAATATAGAAATTATTTTAATCAGCAATACAGGAACCAGGGAACAGTTTAACTTCTATCCTACCTGGATTAACGGTCACCTGCATACCAACAGAGTCTTAGTGTCACACCTACATATGCTTTGTATATATACTCTAGGAAAACACCATTTTGTCCATACTTTACCAGTGAACAGGGGGGCTGAACGAAGTGCTTGAAAAATATGGTTGCTTTATGGGCCCTTTTATCTTCATATTACACTGTTATATTAAAATAAAAGTCATTCAAAAATTATATATATAGATAGATAGTTAGATAGAATATATATATATATATATATATATATATATATATAAATATATATATATGTATATCTATATATATATATATATATATATATATATATATATATATATATATATATATATATATATATATATATATATATGTTAATCTATATATATAGATTGACCAATATATATATATATATATATATATATATATATATATATATATGTAGATATATATATATATATATATATATATATATATAATATATATATCATATATATATATATCAATAACATCAGGAAAGTCGAAGACACATGATGAGTTAAAAGGATTTATTCGTTAAGAAACGTTTCGCACAAGGATCTTTGTGCATCATCAGTCTGTTAAAATAAAAGTACATTTTAAATTAATAAAAGCAAAATACAAATAAAAATTACAATCTAAAATTAAAATTTAAAAATTATAATTTAAAAATTAGGATAATTCAAAGCTAAAAGTGAAATAAGAACATTAAAACACGACTACTAAAACACCAACCATTCGCTAAGAAAGGAGGAGAGAGAATGACTAGAAATGAGATTGAGGTCAGAAAGAAGACTATGCCAGGTATAGCGGAGACGATGAACTACCGCTATTCAATGAGGGAACAAGTCTTTTGATAAATAATGACTCGAGTGTTGTTAAATACTCAAGAGTCCTTATTGTAACCTAAAATAGAGAAGTGCTGTTTCTTGACTTCAATCTTACATTTGATGGCATGATTTTTGATATTTTAATGCTCTGGTCTACTTATCTCTGGCCAGTTCTAAAACTATACCCCATGTGGCTGCAATATCGCATGTGCAACAGCCTCTTGGTAGATCCAACGTAAATACCAGGACATCCTGGGCACGTAAATTTATACACAACATTAGACCTCATAAAAGGCTGCAGACGATCTTTGTTTTCTGAACTAAGTCTTTGGGATATGAATTTTGTTGAAAAAAAGATAGTAAAAATTCTATTTCCCTATGAAAAATGTCCCAACTCGAAGAGTACTTCAGGGCTCTATGAACTAAAGTGGAGATAGTGTTAAGTTTAAAACTTCTTTTGCAGGAGCTGTAAAAATTATTGGCTAAACCAGTATAAGTTTTTTTCCTATAGACATCTGTATTAAATTGATGATCAATTCTGTTAACTCAAATGTCTAAGAATGGTAGACAATTTTCCTTTTCCTCTTCTATAGTAAACTTGATATTAATGTGTTGTAAATTAATATACTGTAGGAATTCTGCTGCCTGCCATTGATGCTTAAAAAGGGCGAAGGTATCGTCAACATACCTTCTATAAAACATAGGTTTAAAAGCTGAAGAACAAGATTCTAAGAATTTCTGTTCCAGATGAGACAAAAAAGTTAGCAAATATGGGGCCCAAAGGGGAACCCATAGCCACACCATCCACTTGAGAGTATAGTTTTTGGTTAAAAATAAACATAGAATCTTGTACTGCGAGTTCTAAAAGTTGTTTAAAAAGCAATTTACTAAAACCATGAAAAATATATTCTTCGTCAGGAAACACTTTGTCAATGATAATATCAATAGTTTCGTTAAGTGGGACATTTGTGAATAAAGATTCCACATCAAAACTAGCCATATATAATTCACCATCTTGGTTGATAATTTGATTTTGAAACTCAACCCCGTTTTTTAAAATATACTGACTGGAAACATGCTCACTCAATGAGGACACAACAAATTTTGAAATTGAGAAGGATGGACTATTATAAGCAGCCATAATCGGTCTAATTGGTATATTGGATTTATGAACCTTAGGAAGAGCATAGAAGATACTGAAGGCAGAGCCAGTAACAAACAGTTTCTGATAAGTATTTTCATCTATGATGTTATCTGTCTTTAATTTTCTCAGAAATCTGTTAACCTTATTTTCCCTCTTATAGATATCTAAAAAATTAGGATCACCATGATGTTTGAATTTCGTGGTATCTGCAAGTATATTTTCCATTTTAGTTATGTAATCATTTTTATTTAATAAAACTACGCCTTTGCCCTTGTCCGGTTTACAGATTACCAAGTCTTCACGTTTTCTTAAGGCCATAAGTATATTTAAATCATCTTTTCTGAAAAAAGGGGTCCATGAGATTTTTAGCTGTGAATAAGTTTTGTGGACCAGAGCAGATATTTTTTGTTGCAATTTACTGATGTTTTTATCTATGTCCAACTTTATGAGTCGTTGAAACAGCACTTCAAATGGATAAAAGAATCTGGCATAGTCAGGTCTAAAGGAAGGCAAGCAAAAGTCAAGACCAAAAGCCAATAAAAACTCTTCTCTCTTTGACAAGACATAGTTAGAAAAATTAAAAATACAGTTGTTTCTATGGTTAAAATCAGGAGTAACAACACCCAAGTTCCGAAGTTTTCTTTGGTGACGTTGATAAATACTGGATACAAAATCATTAATATATTTGGTAAATAGTTTTTGAAATAATAAGCGGTCGAAAATTGATAAATCATTATGCAATATATTCCTGAGTTGAGTAACACTGGTATCGAGTTTCTGTATGGCGGCTTGCTTCGTATCAATTTCCTTGCGAAGGAGTGTACTCAATGCTTCCTTGTAGAATTCCGTGGTGTAAAGCTTAAAACGGACGAATCTGGGGTAGACATCATTCAGTTCACAATATTGCAGGAACTCCAAATCACATCTGGCTTTCTGGAGCTTGAGGGATGCTTTCTCAAGTTTTCTTAAGGTAGACAACGTAACTGCAGGGTATCGGTGAAAAGTGGTGAACCTTGCGGAGTCGTAGGCGGAAGGTGACAAGGAAAACGAAGAACAGGTGCCGCAACATCACGGGGACATCCAGGATATGCAGGAACTTCCATATACAATCATAACTTCAGGAAAGCCGAAGAAACATGATGAGTTAAAAGGATTTATTCATTAAGAAACGTTTCGCACAAGGATCTTTGTGCATCATCAGTCTGTTAAAATAAAAGTACATTTTAAACTAATAAAAGCAAAATACAAATAAAAATTACAATCTAAAATTTAAAATTTAAAAATTATAATTTAAAAATTGGCATAATTC
Organism: Macrobrachium nipponense; assembly: GCF_015104395.2. Classification (NCBI taxonomy): domain Eukaryota; kingdom Metazoa; phylum Arthropoda; class Malacostraca; order Decapoda; family Palaemonidae; genus Macrobrachium; species Macrobrachium nipponense. The sequence continues at coordinate 56,523,035 of NC_061097.1, read as the reverse complement.
AAATTTAAAAGTGAAATAAGAACATTAAAACACGACTACTAAAACACCAACCATTCACCAAGTAAGGAGGAGAGAGAATGACTAGAAATGAGATTGAGGTCAGAAAGAAGACTATGCCAGGTATAGCAGAGACGATGAACTACCGCTATTCAATGAGGGAACAAGTCTTTTGATAAATAATGACTCGAGTGTTGTTAAATACTCAAGAGTCCTTATTGTAACCTAAAATGGAGAAGTGCTGTTTCTTGACTTCAATCTTACATTTGATGGCATGATTTTTGATATTGAATGCTCTGGTCTACTTAATCTCTGGCCAATTCTAAAACTATACCCCATGTGGCTGCAATATCGCATTTGCAACAGCCTCTTGGTAGATCCAACGTAAATACCAGGACATCCTGGGCACGTAAATTTATACACAACATTAGACCTCATAAAAGGCTGCAGACGATCTTTAAAGCAGAACAGGGAGCCAATTTTACTCGGGTTATTTGATATTAATTTTAATTTTAAACATGGAATTTCACCTTCAATGATTTGAGTAAGTTTCTGTGACAGTTTCAGGTTGGGAATATAAGGAATCGAGGCATACATGAGTTTCTTTGGAACGTCAACAATCGGTAGTACTGGTTTCAGATATTTAGTTAAAAGTCTGTCTCCCTTCCCATGTGTTGTAACCAAATGCAGGTGGCCTGCTAGCTGGGTGAGGTGAAGCACTAATGACAGCTAGAGGTCGTTAAAGGTGATTATAAGTAATTGCATAGGGAATTTAACAAAGGGCTTAAAGGACGGTATGCTTCTTGGTCTTGTCTGAAGGACATCGTTAAGGGGGATGC
>NC_061097.1:56482199-56514699 GCF_015104395.2 Macrobrachium nipponense | reverse complement strand
ATATGTGCGTCACATCTCACTTTAAGCAGTCGGTGCCTGTTCCCACGTACGTCTGACAACGGCACTGATAGCAATTAGATAAACAACACTTGACTGTATCAAAGGGGATCATTTTTCTTTGTGACAAAACATACCACCAAGAGTTCTTGGATTCTTAAATATGAACTTCACGTCAACTGCGGGAAAATAATTCATTTAAATCCTTTTTAGATTGTGTAAATGGAAAACTTGTAAATGGAAGGAGAAAGAACTTATCCAATGTTTTCTTGACATATTCTAAGAATATATTTGATGGATAACAGTTGGGTTTAAAATAATCATTACTGATAAGGATATGACATGGCGGCTGCTTCACGAAGAGTAGATCAGGAATAATAGAATTTTCACACTTGAAGTGAAACACATTAATTGAAAAAAATATACTATAATTTTCCATGAGGTACTGTTAAAATGGTAGTTTGGAATGACTTGAATATAGTTACTGAGGAGCGCGTTATCTTTTATACACTTTTATTTCGCTTGATGTTTTGTCTGTTTTTGCTGTTTGTTTGTCTCGGTCAAATCTTGTAACTCAATTTTCGACTTGTTCCCTTCGTCTAATGGACTTGAAATTTTGCCTGATTACTCAGTCCTGGTGACAATAGAACCTCAGCTGATCAGTAGGTCAGCAGTGACCTCTAGTGACCTTACAGAAACCTCTTTCAGTATCTCAGGATTTGTATGAAGTGAATAACTTTTGAATTTTTTTTTTTCATTTTCTTTTGCTCGACAGGATATTAACGAATATCACGTTAAGTTTCGTTAGCTACAGCCATAAATTGATTACAATTTCTGTCAAGAATAAAAGGTATAGAAAAAAATTTTCTTAAACACGCTAGTTTTAAAATGCACTAAAAAGTACAAAATACTAGTTTTGATACACACCAGGATTTTCTTATAATTATTAATGTCTACAAAAATTAAAGCGTGGGTGCCCATTCATTTATGTTTGTAGACATGATTTAAATGTGCTATTTAACTCTTTATTAGATCAAGGACTCTCAAGCAACAACAGATACAGACGAATAATAATAAGTAATTATTTTTGTTATAATTACGTTTAATGGCATAGATACAGGTATGGGTGAGTTAATAATTAAAAATAGAGAGTTTATTATTATTATTATTATTATTATTATTTTATTATTATTATTATTATTATTATTATTATTATTATTATTATTATGCTTTATTAAAAGTAATGGCTATTATTATTAATTACCTATTATTATTATTATTATTATTATTATTATTATTATTATTATTATTATTATTATTATTATTATTATTATTATTTTGTTGTTGTTTTTTAACGAAATGCCATTATATCAAAACAAATAAACTAAATGATTGTTTGGCAGTAAAGATGAGAGAATAATAATTCAAACAAACTCTGATGGAAGTATCCCCCAAATAAACCGGTTTTATTTTGACCTTTTTTTCAGGTTTTGCCGTTAAAGCCTCAATGTAACTATCATGAAGGTCATTCTTCAGGTGTTGATTTATTCCAGATCCTGGAAATGGTCCTTGAAGACGAGACAAACGATGAAGTGACTTTCACTACATCCTACTTTTAATTAGTTTTTCTTATTGCTAATAAATATTTGGTTTTAAGTTTAGGCTGAAATCTAGAGCCAAATAGGATCGAATTATTGATGGATGTCAGGTACTTAATATTTGGCTCTAGATTTCAATAATGCGATCCCATTTAGTTCTATATTTCAGCCAAACTAGAGCCAAATGGGGATCGTATTAATGAAGGGATGTCCAGTACTTAATATTTCAGATACTATATAAGATCCAGATCCCAAGAAGAAGTTAAATTATTTGCTGAAACTGTTTTACTAAGTTATGTCCCTAAAAGAAAGATCATTAAATTCAGGACAAATGACCAGCCATGGTTTGATGATACATGCAGATGGGCTTACCATGTCAAACAGATCACATTCATATGAAGACGATGTTATTCCACGATGAAAATCACACCATTCTGTTGATTCTCGCCCTGCTGCGCATAGAATTTATCATTTACCAGAGAAAATACAATAATTCTTTAAAGGGGAAACTTGTAGGAATTACTCAACCTTACCTGTGGTGGACTAAATTGGCATCTCTATTTTTGAGTCAGACTCATCTGCACTGCTTCATCGAACTTTCAAAGCTGAGCAATCACTGAAGATGTCCCTCTCCCTGATACTCGTCATCCTGAACCTATTCTTACAAAATTTGCATTTGCGGTCCTAGGGGTGTGTTAGAACAATTCTTGATAAGCTTGATAGCTAGAGTGGAGAAGATCCCGATGGTTTTTCAGTTTACTTTTCAAAAAAGTTTTTAGTGTGGTGTCTCCCAAGTTTACTAGATGCTATTGATTTTTATGCTGATATAGTATTGTTGTGGAGGAACGCAAGCTTAGCAATACAGCACCTGTTTCCAAGAATAGCACTTCTGCAGACTACAGGGGGTAACTGTAGGGTAACTTTTATTCTCCCTGTACTTTCCAAAGTTGCTGAAAACTTATTTCTAAGCCATTATATAAGTATGTGGACCCTAAAGAATTTATTACTGATAGTCAATATGCATATCGTAAGCAGTTAGGTACCAGCGATGCTCTTTAGATTTGACGTGCCATTTTCAAGAAAACCTTGATTAGGTTTTCAGTGTGGAGTTATTCAAACAGATTTTAGTTCTACTTCCGATTTAGTAAATCACAAGCCACTTTTTTGATAAAGTTCAGAATCGTGGAGTGGGTGGAAATGTTTTAGGTTTACTTCAAGATATCCTTACAGGGCAGCAGCAACGAGTTGCTGTTGATAGGGTCTTTAGCAAACCAGGACCCATGGTGTCTGGAGTTGCACAGGAAAGTGCTCTTGGTCCACTCTTGTTTTTTGGTGTATGCAAGTGATATGGTTATTGGCCTAGAAAACAAGAATGTCTAGTAAGCCAATGATGCAGCACTTGTGGTTGTTAGAAAATCTCCACTCATGAGAAATGAACCTGCCTTCGTCTCTGTAGAGACCTGGAGTGGATTAGTGAATAGTGTAGTAAGTGGGGTATGAGGCTGAACTCCTAAAATGAAAGCACTGTTGTTACCAGATCTTGTGCAGATTTTTCACCCTATCTTCCCTTCCTGGTGGATGGTACACTGCTGAAAAAGTCTGAAGCTTTAACTATTCTAGGTGTAACTTTTGACTCACATCTTACTTTTGAGAAACATCTAATTGAGGTGTCAAGACATGCAGCACGAAAGTTAGGTATTGTATGAAAGTCCCTTTGTATATATAAGATAATGAAGTCAATAAAATCTGTTTATAGGTCATTTATATTTCCTTTTATACTAGAATACTGTTTTCTGGTATGAATGTGCTGTTGCCAGTGCCAGAGATTTATCTCTTTTACATAAGAGTGGTTTGCAGTGGCAGATTTCTGTTTCCTAATATTAGTCTTACAAGTGTGTATTGTTAAGTGAAATCACATATCTGTCTTGCTTTTGGAGACAAGCGGAGCTGTAGGGGCAGCTTACTTGAGCGAAGGAATTTGAATACTCAAGCAGTTTAACCGAGAGATCACTCACCCTGTCGTTAGGCATGTACATTTGTTTGTACGGATGTTACAGGCCTAATAGTCCAAGGCACTTGGAAAGTGACATTCTTTGCGGTGAACACTAAGAGGTCAGGTGGTACACGCCGAGTGTCGGGAGAGAAAGCCCCATCGTAAAGGTAGGACATATTTTGTAAAGACTTAGAAAACCGTTACCTTTGAAAAGAGAGAGAAGTGTGAAATACTCTCTTTATGTGAATACTTTGAAAAGAGTGATGTGTGAAGTGTATCTTTTATCCATTATTATCTTTATTACAGATGGGTCCTATTCCATGGATAATTTAGAGATGGGAATCTCTAACTGAGGTAATATGATGAACTTATTGACATTTTGGGTCTGGGAGTGAATTCTTAGTCAGGAGGGTAGAATATTAACTTACTGGTTTCTTTATGGGCAGATTTGGGTTTTCTGTCACTATGACTTGTTAATCATTTTGTTCTATTTTATAATTTAACTGCTTTGGGTAATAAATAAGTATATTTTTATACTTTACGAGATCTTAATAGCCTAACGACATAGTTGCAGACAGAGGGCAGCATTGACGACAGGTAAGGGTTTCCAATTTGTGTAGTTTAATAAAAAGGGGGGGCTAAGATTAACAGTTATGACTTGGACCATCGACAGATGGTCTCTTGTTTATCAGTTTTTCCTAAGTTGTATTTCAACAGAGGCCTTTCATATACCCAATTGATCCATGATACCATTTTCCTGCCGAGAGTAACCATCCGCAAATGTGCCTTGCTGTAGAAGTTATCAGTTCCAAAGGCCCTTTATTCCTCACAAGTTGGACTGTGGAACAGTCTCCCTGAGGATGTCACGCAATTAGCACTTCAAAAGTTCAAGGGAAGATGCAATGCATTACTACCTAATGCTATTCTTCTTGCATTTTAATACATTCACCTAACTATTAATTTATTAATTTTTCTGCTAAGTGAGGTCTCTTTTGTGCATTTCCCTTTACCTCCTCTTCCTTTTAGCTAATGATCATCATATTCTTTGGAAGCTTGAGTTTCAATCAATGGCCCCTTTGGTGGCTTGTGCCATATGAATTGGGTTCTTCTTCTTCTCCTTCTGAATAATAATAATAATAATAATAATAATAATAATAAAAATAATAATAGTAATAATAATAATAATTGTCATTATCTTTTAAATTGTCACTTTCGAGATGTATAAGTATATATAGTACTTTCATTTAATAATTATTCAGATGCCATTAAGTTTTACTTTTTCAAATATATTTCTTAAAATTTTGCCATTGTACTTAATAATTGCCTCAACATTCTCTCTCTCTCTCTCTCTCTCTCTCTCTCTCTCTCTCTCTCTCTCTCTCTCTCGATAAACAGGAACAGAGCCAACTTTCTTGTGAATGAAAAGTAAACCAAACAGATCTCGGAAATACAAGCAGAAATCAGTGTACAAATGAAAAATAATTTTGTATGAAAGTTTGTAACATTTTGTAAGATTATTATCATTGGGAAAGCGTAGACGTGTATCTTTAATCTTAAGCGACAGGAAGTGAGCAACCAGTTAACCCTGAATTTTTATCTGCAGATTTTTCCCTTTACCTCATTATTTGTTTAATATAAAATAAAATAAAATAAAACATGAAACTGACCACTCTATCTAGTCAACCTACTTGAGCAACGAAACGAGGCAGTATATTAGTGATTTAGATTTATGGGTGATTTTTTATGTCTCTGTACCGAGGACTTTGAAATACGTTATTAGTCCTGCATAAATTGATTAAACAGGTGCATTTCGTGAAATTCGCATTAAAAGTAAAAATCACCAAGTTTGCAGTTTGTTGATGCATTCAATATCAAATAATTCTTATTTAGAAATTATATATGTTAGGCAAAAGACCTAATGATTTTGCAGTGTACAAATTACGAGGTAAATTTCCATTTGTTAGAAAACCATCATTATGGAATCTGGAGGATTGACTGCAACCAAGAGAGATTTAGGACAGAGAAGGAAAGGGGCTACGAAAATAGTTCCTCCTCTGTCTAAATCTGAACTCACGCCTACATTGCTATCAAAGGACCCGAAATGAACAACTCTTTTCATGGAATTCCCCTATCGATTTGTACAGTCAGATTTATTTTTCTATAAAAGAAAACTACTGAGATAGCTATTTTTGTGTTCGCCCTCAGATCTTGAAAACTACAGAGTCTAGAGGGCTGCACATTGGGATGTTAGTCACCCACCCTCCAATCATCAAACATACCAAATTGCAGCCCTCTAACCCCAGTACTTTTTATCTTATTTAAGGTTAAAGTTAGCCACAGTCATGCGTCTGACACCGCTATAGGTGCCAACAACACAAGCCACTACCGAGCCGCGGCTGAATGTTTCTTGGTTCGTGGTTGAGAGTTTCATGGGCCGTGGCTGAGAGTTTTATAAGGCATTATACTCGGTATAGAAAACGCGATTGCTCTGAAAAAACTAGAGCGCGTTTTGACTTGTTTATTTCTTAACCGAATTCTGTACTTTCTGTCCTCCATGATATTTAATCCTTGATGCTTATAATTACTTCGAATTCGTTTCTTACAATTAATGACTTTCTTCTCAAGATCTTGGTTGTTACAACAGTCACGTTGTTACACATGATTGACCTTCTGTAAACCGAAAGGAATGACGGTAGTCTGAAATTCTCTAAAGTTGTATCATTAAAAACTTCCCAGACAAAAGTCTGAAGCAAGCGGCCATTTTATGCAAATTCTCCGTCACCAGTGACTTTCTCATTATCGTTCTCCAGCCGATAAAAATTATGGAAATATCGCAATATTGGATTTTTAAAATCGATTCGTACTACTCTCATTCATTTGCGTCACGCTCATAGATTTTTTTAATGTTCATCCGCCATTCAATACACTATCTAAGGTGCTTTCGTCTTCACCCCCTCCCCTTCCCCGCCCCCCTCTCTCTCTCTCTCTCTCTCTCTCTCACATACACACACGAGTGTGCAACTAAGATATCAAAGGATTTTTTAGACTACAATTTTCGCATCGGTATTGATTCTAGCGAAAGTAGACCTGATGATCTCACTGTTTCACTGGACATACAAGGTGTCCATAAAGTCCCAGTACCATTACTAGTATTTATTGCTCAGAAACCATATAGCATAGAGTAATGCAGTTTTTTGTAGAATGTTCTACATTTCCTCAGGGTTAAATGCAGGACACTTCATTCTACAAAAAACTATGTTACTCTATTTTATATGGTTTATGAGCAATAAATACTTGTAATGGTACTGGGACTTTATGAACACCCTGTATTTAATATACTTTATCTGTTTACACTGAATTATTCCCCCTTTGTACAAAAGGCGTTCCACTGTGAAGATGACTTTAATCTTGTGACATCGGTCCTAGTTTCTTTCCCCAAGAGATATTTATAAGAGACATGCTATTTTAGATTCGGTTTTTGTCGTTGAAATCTCTTGAAAATAAAACTTTACTGACTAACCATATCTGGATCTACTTCGCATAGGAAACTTGGGATCTGCATTCGGGAAGGGTTTAGGAAAAGAAGGTACTTGCCGTAAGATTTCCCTCATTGAAATAGTTCAGGATAAACAAACATTATATTAGCTTATTCATTTATCTATCTATTTGTCTATCTATCTATCTGTTTATCTATTTAGATATCTGAAAAAATGAATAGTTTTAATATGTAACAGTGCAAAAAGTCAGAAATACGTTCTGATAATTCACTGACCTACAGATGCACCAATCCACATTCAAGTAAAAACATATTCTGTTAAAATTGCAAATTTTCCGTCAGTTTCGATCATTTCAGCGTTCGAAAGCATCCGGAAAAATGCTTGATATAAATCTATTCAAGAACTATGACCACTTATATTAAAACTTGTAACTGGATCTTGCTGTTTTAACTGGTAGAAGACACATTCCCGTTTCTTTTCAAGTCGTCTAGACTGATGAGCCTAACTACTCAGAATTTCACAGCTGCATAAGGAAAATATCAGTTGCACAAGATGTAGGACATTCCAAAGTTGATCCCTCATAATGAAGAGCTGTACATAAAGAAGCAAGCTTAAACGAAACCTTTGGGGAAAAAAATGTCACAAAGAAAAATTCTAATTTTGCTCAACGAAATTTTGCCATACTAGAACGAAATAGAATCGCTTATGGTCCTATAATTTTTTATGTCATTCATCTTGTTTCTCATAGGCAAAACCTCTACAATAAATGATAAAGGCCAGTGAAGAGGTAAATTTAAGAAAATGACAAACACATAATATATAATTTTGTAAATGAGTGGACATCATTATGAAGATACTACCTAGAAAAAAAGATGCAAATTTTTGCAACAGTTACCTTCGAATAAATAAGTTGTTTGAAATAGAATGTAAGATAAACGTTCAGTTCAGCTGGAATTTATAAAAGTCAAATGCCTTATCTTTGAATCTCTCGGCGTCCACCAATCAAATATCTTTATAAGCACACTAAAGAGCGCAATAGTTGCACACCACGTACTTGCCACAACTCCATTATGAGAGAGAGAGAGAGAGAGAGAGAGAGAGAGAGAGAGAGAGAGAGAGAGAGAATCCCTCTCCTTGACTCTTTATTCGCCTCTCATCCGCTTCTCTTCCCATCTCCCAAAACCAATTCAGTATCAGATGAATTCGTTCAGCCTCCCATCCAGGCGATCATCCAACCCCAGGAGGATATTATTATCCCAGATCGCAGTTTTCTCCAAAAGTGGAAGAGATTTTAGTCCAGGAGAGGAATCAAATGGCATTGCACGAGATGGAATCTGACTTCAAGAATAGACGATGGTTAATACATGTGTTCATAAGCATGAAAGATTACTGTATTTTTGCATTATTTTCCAATTTATGTGTTGCGTTATTATAACCTCATTAACCTATGCTCCCTTTAAATTATGTTAGGTGTAGGGGTTTGGCAATGAAATCACTGGTATTTTGAGCTATCCATTATCGTTTCATACAAATTTTTCCTGTTTGCCCCTTACAAAAGAAACATTAATAATCTATTTGGTTATCTTCTATTTATTTTTCATTGATATGTCTTCAACATTTTTATTTTTTTTATTTTATTTATTCATTTCTTATCCGTTTCATGGTACATACCATTAGACAGGTCTACCATATATCTTAAAAGAAATTTGAATTTTACCTTACAAGCTTTATGACGTTTCGGCTGAATGTCCATATTGCCTTTACTGTTGCGATAGATTCGTTTGCAATCTTACTTTCTCAACACCAGTTTGACAGATGCTTCTCGTCGCCTCGAAGAGGGATTTAGGCGTGATCAGCTAAAGTTGAGTGAAAACATTTCTTCTCGTCAATGGAAAATCATAATTTTCAAATGCCATGGAATGAAACAATAATTCAAGTCCCTTTCTTTTATTTATGAAGTGATCGCGAAGAGACTGATTAAATTTACCTCCCATAAATTGTCAGCGAAGGTTGTTTTATGTATCATCTTGTCTCAGTGAATAATGTTATTTCCCTTGGGCCGGCACAAGTGTGACTATTTCAGATTGAACAAATATTGCAGAGCTTGATGCAGAGCTAACCTTTATCCCAGCCTTCCACTTTTAAATAATAGCAAGCTTCCAATCGATTGTTTTTTTATATATTTTATATTTATCTGAGGGAAACCACACGTGCTGTAAACGAGGGACCATTAATAAGGAAAATAGTGGCGTTTACGACAGTTTTGGACGATAACGAAAATATGCTACGCTCAGCTCGTGGCTGTGAAATAAACATCACGGCGTCATTTTCGTAAGTTGCCGCCAACTATAATAACGCACATTTTCTGTAGATAGTGTATACGTGGAGGCCACGGTTTTTTTCTTCTTCCTTTAGTTTTCTGTAAAAGAAAGCTATTGAGATGGCTAATTGTCTGTCCGTCGTCACTTTTGCTATCCGCCCTCAGATCTTAAAAAACATTGAGGCTAGAAGGCTGTAAATTGGTATGTTGCTCATCCACCATCTCATCATCAAACGTACCAAATTGCAGCCCTCTAGACTCAGTAGTTTTTATTTTATTTAAGGTTAAGGCTACCACCTTTTCGAGACTGAAAGTTTCAATGGCAATGGATGAGAGTTTTATGGGCTGTGGCTGAAAGTTTCATACATTATACGCTGTACAGAAAATTCATTGCCTCGGTGCATTTTTTTACTTCTTTATTATCATCATTGCTATCATTAGCCAAGGACCCCGACATTTTGGTTTATAATTTGCATTGGTGCTCTTCGTATTGCTTATGCTTTTATCTTTCCCTTTCCCCAAGCCCTGAACAAGAGGGTTGCAGTCAGGAAAAGCATTCGTTGTAAAATCATCTGCTAAACCAATTTATGAAATAAGCAGCTCAATGAGTTTAATACCTGGAAAGGGTAACTTAAAACAGCGACCCCACCGACTAGGTATGGGGTTGAGTATAGGAAGAAATTGTTAGTGACCATCATTATCTGAACTAGAGAAACCAACAAGTAAAAGGCTTTCTCATATGTAAATGACAAATGTATAATATGTCCACAAGGTGGTAACATCGCGCACTTTTTTAAAATATACTTTATCATACAGAGCCTATTGAAAAATAGGATAGAGGACAATTATTCGTTGTATGATCAATTTTGCAGTATCCAACTGTACATCATAGATTTGTTTATGTTAGATAAAGTTCTTTTCAGTCTCCTGGAGGTTTGCGCAAACAGCAGCCTTATCAATTGCTTGTTTGGCTTTGAAAGTACGGCTTAATTTTATGTTTTTACTTTATTGAGAGCTGTTGCCAGCACATTTTACCATAGATTAATTTGAGTTTTAATGTTCGCAAATTATATTTTTTTAGCCTTGAAAATGGGACTTGGAATTCGTCGCGAAACGTCGGCATTAAAATAAACTGCCAAAGAATGAGGATGCCTTCCCCTACTACTTCCTTCATGTTTTATATACACACATATATATATAATATATATATATATATATATATATGTGTGTGTGTGTGTGTGTGTGTGTGTGTGTGTGTGTGTGTGTGTATATATATATATATATATTCTTCATCATAGGTGGGCTAATCCCCGGTAAGATAGGCACAGGGGTATAGAAGGACATGGGACGATACATGGCTCCTGTATTCACTAGTGACTAGTCCCATCTTCAGGCTAAAATAATAAAAAATAAATATTACATTATTCCAAAACACGTTTAAAAAAGAAAGCGGAAAACGTACGAGTAAAATTATAAACAATTCAGAACTTTCCTAAGTAAAATTATGAATTAAAAATCTCAAAGGATGAACGGACTGAGTCCTGCCGGTACGTGTCAGGAAGGTCGAAAAGTCAGGAGGCAAATAATATAGTGACGAGGCTTTAGGCTCTATACAATGGTACTGATGTGGTATGGTTGTTTAGCGAAGGTACGTACTATACACCAGTTTCATAATTGTCAATCTTTCAAGAACGAGGAGGTGGTGTTCACATGGTAATGTCATAATAACCTTAAAGTTATTATAATCCATTCTGTCTTACAGAATAATCAAATATCATGAATCACATCAGAATCTGTGAGATTTAATATGAATGGGTAAGAAAATGTTAGAGCGAGAGAGAGAGAGAGAGAGAGAGAGAGAGAGAGAGGAGAGAGAGAGAGAGAGAGAGAGATGAAGTAAAATACAAGACAGCAAAAGAAAGGTAGGGGGAGAGAGATGAGAGAGATTATAAATCCCCCAACACCTTTGTGTTCATGATACTCAAGAAGGCTTTCTGAAACAATTATTTCGTCTTTGTTTTTATTAGTTTTTTTCTTAGGTTAAGGGAGCTCTGAAAAAACAAGAATCTTCTCCATTATCCTGATCAGTTTCGCCTTCACCTCATTCGCTCCTCAGGCGACATCGTCACGCTCTGTACACACAATTTCGAGTGTCGTTTCCTGTCCACACATATTTATATGCACACATGTATTGCATACATACATATATATATATATATATATATATATATACATATATACATAGTATATGTAATGTATACACTACATATATGTAATTCACTGACTCATAATTGTTTACTAAAACTAGGGTATTGGGTCGAACCCTGCCGGGGACAAAGCAATTCTCACTTGTAATTCCATAGTTCATTGGATATTAAACGATATTTATGGCATATCATTCATGAATATATATATTATATATATATATATATATATATATATATATATATATATATATATGTGTGTGTGTGTGTGTGTGTGTGTGTGAGTGTGTGTGCATGTATACATACATTACATACATATATATATATATATATATATATATATATATATATATATATATATTTTTATATTATATATATATATATATTATATATATATATATATATATTATATATACATATACGCACGTGTCTGTGTGGATATTTTTTAAGAAAGGAAATGGCTCTCTATATTTTTCGTGTACAGAGCGTGACGTTATCGGCTGAAGAAAGAGCAGAATGGACGGGAAACTCATCAAGATAATGGAGGGGATTCTTATTTTTCATATCTCACTTCGTGAACGTTAATAGAACAAAGGCAACATAATTGCTTAGGGAACCCTTCTGCAGTATTATAAACACGAAGGTTTTCGGAGATTTACAACCTCTCTCACCTCTCCAACACTACTTTGCTCTTAGTGTAATATGCTATGTTTCAGCTCTCTCTCCCTTTATCTCTTATTACGTATCTATTCTCATAATGCATCTTTATAAATTTATGGAGATTTGGTATATCTGCAATATTCTCTCTCTCTCTCTCTCTCTCTCTCTCTCTCTCTCTCTCTCTCTCTCTCTCTCTCTCTCTCTAAAAGAAAGGTACTTAAGTTTCCTAAGAGGCAATACGAAAGGTAATGAGAGGGAAACTAAATAAATCTTTATGTAAATCTCATTATTAATGATGGTTTTTTTTTTACCTTTTATCGTTTTACAAATGCAAGCATTCGCATAAATGTTTTCATCTTGAATACTAAATTCTGATTCAAACGATAAAAATAACGCGAACGATTTAGTTCATAATCGGAAAAAACCAGTTCGTTATTTTTTTCCATTCTCCAATAAAACCTCGTAATATCGCAAACAAATCCATATATAAGACAAAAATCGAAGGACCTGAGAGAGTAACAAAAGGAAAATCTCGTCAAAGAATGCTGTCTTTTAATTGCAAGGAGTTATTTAGTGAATAATTATTGGAGCATCTGACTAAGAACATCAACCAGTAACTGAGCTGGAAGCCATTATGAGCAGACAGGCATGTTCCGATTCGCATCTAGTCTTAACTATGACACCCAAATAAGGCAGTTTCTCCTGTTTGATGTTGCTAGTTCATTCCAGATGATTGGCTATTACTCCACCTTGTTCTACGAGTAAGGCATTAAGCAGTTCACTCAGAGACTTGGCGTCCTCGGCTGGAATGCAGTTCCACAAGCTCTGGGTCGTTTGCGACCCAGGACGCACAGACAATGAAGCACTACCACACTTGAATTCCTCTACTATTGCTTACATTTCAAGGGGCTAACATAAGGTACCCGGGTCCTTACCCTTGAGACATTTGTTGTGCTCATCTGTGCGACGTTTAAACACGAGTTGAAAGAGAGAAAGTAAGACTTAGCATGTTTTAGGCCTGCATTTACACAGTAACACTCCTTCTCCCTCTTCTTCCCCAAAGAGCTCGGTAGTTCCCTTGCACACTGCTACGCTGAAGAAAAACTACTTCGCTTCCTTTTGGCCTTAATCCGTTTGGTCAATATATGTTATAACGAATACCAAGATCTCTTCTCTCTGTTATCTTCATAAAGGCAGTCTCTCTCTCTCTCTCTCTCTCTCTCTCTCTCTCTCTCCTGAAGGACTTTATTCGGACAACCTTCTTCTTCAGGAATGTGAGAAGAGTATAGCATGAATTCATGTAAAAATCACGTAAGAAACTTTTCGCTTAGGTGCACAATGGAATCCATCTTAATTCTATTATTTATCATTATTTCCATTTTACGATCGTACTTATTGTAATAGGAAAACGATACCTGCAACACATGACCTCCGAAAACGAGGCAACTCACGCGTGAATGTCCGTACAACCATTTTCCGGGTACCAAGCAAACACTCATTATTTCGCAGCACTGTACAAGCACGTGAAAGCATAAATCCAGTAACAAGAAACGTTATCGTTTTTCATTCTCCTACGATACACCTGCAGTCCTGAAAATTTAGGGACGATTGTTAATCAACCAACAACATAGGATCGCCATCCCTCGTAACTGCTCTTTCGTTATATATAGTTATGTGTATTTTTACTTCTTTTTTTTTCTTGGACAGAAGAGTGTTTCAGGTAAAATAACGAATGTTATTTGTCTCCCAGTGTTCATATATTTACTTTGTAAAGAGATCCGAACTAGCTACGTGGATTAAAATGCACGTGTTGACACAACCTGGAAACGAATGCGCCTTTCTCCCTTCCGTATTTGCTCTGTTGGCAAGACATGACAATCGTGTCTGTTTACTTCCCGGGTTGCATAATTGCAACCTCCCTTCAGTTGATTAATACAAACAGTGGGATGTTAATTAAGAGAACCGATAGGCCTTGTTTCGTTCCATAGTGCTACTATATCACTGTCTGAATAATTACGCGGAACTTAATTACCAGCCCACCACCGAAGCGTTGCTTTCTTTATTTATAAAATCATTACAACGGCACTTATTGTCGTGTACGTTTCTGTCCATACTTTTGAAAGAATCAAGAGGTTAATAGCTTTAGAAACCCAGAAAACAACTAAAGGGAATTGTAAGAAATAAGGACCTCACCAGTCAGCCTACTGGTTTATACTTTCTGGTGTTGGTTATGTGTCTCTTCAGTAAATTTCGTATATATAATATAATTAACGTATTTCTATGAGGAACTGTTAGCATTCCACTATTCATTAAGATGTAACAGAATTATGATTACCGTACATAAGGGTAAGGTAATGAAATTTAATTAGCTCATACCTCACGTAACAGACCTTCCACTCTCTGGGATGTGGCTGGCCAAGTTTCTGCGTCGTCTTCACAGATGCTATGGGATGTAGACTCAGGCCAAGATGGAATAAGACAAGGTGAGTTATTTAGAGGTCCCGTTTTCAACGCTCATGCCCATGACGTCACTTGGAGACATGGAAGGTTCAGCCAGGCGACACATAGGCGGGAAATATCCAGCGTTTTTTTCACAGATGTTTATGTTGTCATTTGCGAGGACAGCTTCATCATGGTAATGTGTGCCATATATGGGTGCTCCAATTCTTATAAGACCATTCATTATAACTGTAGAAAGGGAAACTATTAGATTTTACCGTTTCCCAAAACATGAAAAGGGATTTGATTTTATCAACTCGTGCATGAAATATGATATGGTAAAGAAAGGAAGAGATGCTTTCTCGAACAGTCCACGTCAAGTCGAAATACTTGATCAAATGATTGATTTTGCTAGTAATACTAAAGTGAAAGGCAAAATGTTTCCGTTCCAGAGGGGGCGTTACGATTTCATCTAGATCAGTAAAAGGATTGTATAACATGTTGCATGAACTGTAGGGATTAGAGTTCTTGTTGACTAGCCGGCTATGTCAAGACACAGTCGAATATCTCTTTTCTTTCATGCGCCAAATTGTCATGATCATCAGTCACCTATGGAATTTAAATATAAACTACGGTTATTCATAGTGGATAGAGACAATAGTTTAACCAGTCAGGGTCTTAATGTTTGTAATAATGACGAACCTACATCTTGCGTCACTACAGAGTGCCTAAATGTAAGTGTTCCATCTCAAACTCAAATGTTGCTCCCAATGATGTAGATTCCGAGTTATGTATCTCTGCGTACCTCATGAAGCACCTTCTGTTTGTTAACAATGAGACTGAAGAAGATCAAGTAGAAAATTTAACAGAGATAGAACCTGAAGCACTGATAAGAAAGGAGTCCTTATTTTATTTGGCAGGGTTCGTAGTTTTTAAATTTAGAAATAAGTATACATCATTAGCCTCAGCTGATGTATTCAAGGCCGCCAATATTGATGTTCCGGAGGAGGCAATGAGCTTTTTTTATTAGATGTAGGCTTCATTTTAGAATGAAAATATCAAACTCTAAGAGGGAAACATTTCATAGGAAAGATGTGAAAAAATAAAAAACAATGTTCAGTAATATTGAAAATTTATTTGATTGAATGGAAGAGAGAGAGAGAGAGAATGCAGAAATCCCTTAGAGAGAGAGAGAGAGAGAGAGAGAGAGAGAGAGAGAGAGAGAAATGATTGCAATAAGATTTTCAAGGGAATGTTCGGAATGAAGCTTTTGTCATACGTGAATTTTTATTTCCATGGCTATTATATTAATATTAGCTTACTTTCATAAATGCAATGTTATGAGTACAAAAAGAGGCATGAAAAATAAGGCTGACGGTCAGATCGTACATGGCAACTGTCAAATAAACACTCACAAGTCCCCAGGTGACGTCACAGAGCACAGCTGAGCTTTAGGCACCATGCGCGGTAACTCACCTTATTCCATCTTGACTCAGGCGATGGATTCCCTTCTGCTCTGGAAGTGGAATGCCGCCGGCTTTAAGGAGAAGGGAGGAAATTTATTTCGTCGAAGAGAGAAGGAAATAGAGAGAAAACATTTTTTATTTTCTTATTTTACTGGACTTTACAAGGTATTGCAGTATCAATGTATAATTGCTGGCCCTGAAAAAGGCTGAAATAGCTGTTGGGAAGGTAAGAAAAGTAAGAATAAAGCAACCATCTGAGTTATAAGGCATGAAATGATCACGTATCCCTTTTACAATAACAAGCGTCAAAAGTGCGTTGGAATTATATAAGAATTACGTACGAGACAAACTGTACCAGAATTCTATCTATATAATATATATAGTATCTTATGACTATATATATCATATCTATATATTATTGTAATATTGCAATTAATATATATAATATATATATATTATATATAACACGTATTTCTATACGGTATAGAGAGAGAGCGTTAGATGTGTGTGGGTGTCCATCCCCACCCTCCTTTTGGATGGCTGTAGTGATTCTGCACTCGGTTCACGATTGCTAAAACCGTAGATCACTGTGGCACTACCAACCTTCAGTCCACCCAACGACTGTAAGTTGGTAACTGTGTCTGCTGGGGTCAAGTAAATTAGAGGTCTGTGATCTGTTGGTGCCAATCCCTTCAATAGGAGAAACACGTTAAAATAGACGAATAAAAATTGTCAATGCATGTATGTATGCATGCATGTATATATATATATATATATATATATATATATATATATATATACATACATACACATATATATATATATATATATATATATATATATATATATATACTATGGGTTTCAGAGACAGTGCAAGCACATTTTTCTGCAATAACTCTGTTACGAACACTCGTATCAGAACGAGATTTTGCTATAGTGTATTACACCCAGTGCCGTAATTTATAAGGGTATCGTGAATCGCTAATTGTAAAGAATAAAGACACTTGTCCCCGTACCAACAGGCAAAAACTCAATTAGCCAGAAATGGATACGAACACGACAGTAAAAAGCTCTACCTACCCTCTCCCCACACCTCCACCGCCACCCCCGTCCTTCTTCTTTCCCCCACCTTCCCTTCTCTCTCTCTCAAAGTTGCTTCAATTAAAACTTATTTTGTATGATTTTTCTCTATCTATCTATCTATCTATCTACCTATCTAATAATATACATTGTTGTATATATCTAACGATCCAGTCGGTTGTTAGCTGCCAGTTGACTGATTTATTTGTGCACTGATTCCCTGATCTCTCTCTCTCTCTCTCTCTCTCTCTCTCTCTCTCTCTCTCTCTCTCTCTCCGTGGTAGTGGTACCTATTATAAATTGTTATTAGAGTGAGAGATATCTGAATATACGGAGGAGCAGTAAAACGATAGACACTATGATTTATGGTAAAGCGACTGTTATATGTGCATCGGTATAATCAGGGTTTAACTCTAATGAATGTCCGGAGAGAGGCTAAATTTTTATTTGTAACACAGAGTAACTATAACCAGTTACCTATTCAAACCAATCTGAAGGCAATTGGCGGCTTTTTCATGGCTTAAAAAGTTGAAAAGTTGCGCGACAAACGAATTTGTGTATCCGTGAGTGTGTGTGTGTGTGTGTGTATTTATATAAAAGTAATTTTAAAAAAGATGTATATAATGTCATATTAGTGAGTTCATGTGTATACCGTCTATTGATAGTATATTATATAATATATATATATAATATTATAATAATAAATATATCTAATATATATATATTGCAAAAGAAGCACGTCAATGTCTTCAATTTCTCTGGATTATATATATTAGGTCTCCTATTACCTCTGTAAGGAGAAAAATTAATATTAGTATTAGCATTACCCTGATTATTACCTCTATAACTATTTCTGTCAAACATCCTAGCATTATTATTATTAGAATTATTATTCCTACCCACTTTAACCCAACTAGACTTCACATTTGTCGTTACTCCCCCTAACTCACTCTTATGAGACAAATAATATTCATCACTAGCGATGGCTACCTCCTGAAAGGTCTCAAGTTTTAACTCTTCGAGGTGGACCTTCAGTTTATCCGCCACACACCTCTTAAACTCCTCCACCAACATTAATTCCTTCAATTTCTCAAAATCTACCACTTCCTTGGACTTGAGCCAATCACTAGCATATTGTTCCTTCGACCTTGCAAATTCAACAAAAGTTTGTTCCTTATTTTTTTCTAAGTTCCTGAAGCGTTGCCTATAGGCTTCAGGGACTAACTCATAGGCCTTCAGGACAATAGTCTTCACACTCTCATAATCTGATGACAGATCCTCCTCCAGAGTTGCATATACCCTCTAAGCTCTTCCAACCAATTTAGTTTGTATACGAGTGGTCCAATACTCTTGGGGCCACTCCAACCTTGCTGCAATCCTCTCAAACGATACAAAAAACTCTGCTACATTGTTTTCCTCAAATTTAGGCACAAATTTGAGAGCCTGCCCTAAATTAATAGCAGGCGTTACTGACCTATTTGGGGAAGGGGGAAGGAAAGAAGAAGAACCTGTGCCTCTTATGGCAATCTCATGCTGCCTCTCCTTTTCTCTTTCCTCTGCCTTAAACTTTTCTATTTCAAACTCCATCTGCCTCAGAGCAATTTGCCTATCCAAAATTTCAGGTTTCACTTCTTGTTCCCCACCTGCCTTTACAGTTTTAATATATTCCTAAATTTGAAATAGCAATACACCCTTTCTTATGGACACTTCATATTCGAATTCAAAATACTGCGCTACAATTTCCAAGTCCTCCCTACTCAACTCTGCAAGCCTGTCTTGCCACCCCTCTCCGCTAAGGAGTTCTAATACGTTAACAACCATAATGACCACTATTATTCACACAGAACACTTAATTTACACAAGAAAATACGAGAAGGTGAAAATATGCTGCCTGAAAAATAACCCCAAGAATTAACTTTGCACGTACACAAGTGAATACTTAGGAACGAAAGATCCTGTCAAAACGGTCGCCACTTGTGATAGCTGGTTTGAC
Source organism: Macrobrachium nipponense (assembly GCF_015104395.2). Classification (NCBI taxonomy): domain Eukaryota; kingdom Metazoa; phylum Arthropoda; class Malacostraca; order Decapoda; family Palaemonidae; genus Macrobrachium; species Macrobrachium nipponense. The sequence goes on along the minus strand of NC_061097.1, from coordinate 56,495,452 downwards.
CACCACACAAAACACTAAACTTTTATCAAGTAGTATTCACCAAAAGACCATACTAAGTCCACAAAAGGTGGAATAGTATCCAGCTTCAATAAGAGTGCAAAGTAAATTCAAGAGGACAAAGAAAGTACCACAAAAAAAATGCTTAATTTTAATACATATATTTCAGACACCTGAACCTCAATAATACAGTACTTAATGAGAAACACTCACACTTATCTTCCTGCAAAAGAAAACAATTACACAATTAAAGACAGGTCATCAACACATATATACAAAAAGGGGAGAGGGTCCAGAAAGGAGGAGGTAAGCGAAAAGTAAGAATATCCTAACAAATACAATCTAAATATCCCTAACAACTTCCTCAAACGAATTTATAGGTCTCCTCTTGGAGGGCAATATCAAACTCCACGTCTGGAGGCTTAATCTGGGTGGCAGGGAAAATTGATCCCAATCTATGGTGTTGTAAGGCTTTCACAAGCCCCACTAATGACGTCAGCAGAGGATCAAAGGCCGTGATCTCAATGAATAAATATAGGTATAACTGTTATTACCTTGGGACAGAGAAGTCCCCTTGGATTTTACTGAACCAAGGGCAGTACACAAAATGCAGAATAAAAGGTCCTTGCTGCAGAGTAAGGATACCCAATAAGCTATACAGCGTCAAAACGAAGCTCTGCAATATGGCGAGGAATAAATATAGTTCCAACAGCAATACGTAGTCGTGCCCTTCAAGGTTGGAGGCTCAGAAACACACCAAGGCAAACTCCTCCAAGAGTAAACCTCCATCCCTCGGATAACGAAGAAGCGCAGCCACATAACCAACTCAACTTGAAAATATAAAACATTCGTTAGCCAACAACAAACACCAAGATAACCACCGGTGAGGAGACAAAAAGCTAATAGAAAATACAACTCTTCAATATTTAACATTAAAAATCTAAAAACTTAAATAATCTAGAAATTAATGACAACTAAGTTACAATATATATATATATATATATATATATATATATATATATATATATATATATATATATATATATATATATATATATATATATATATATATATATATATATATATATATAAAGTTTATGCCGCCGAGGAAAAAATGAGTTTAACACATCGTCGTCATAACGAAAGAAGATGCTTACTTCGTTAGTTATCATGAAACCCCAAGACACTCCAATGAGTATGGAAGTGCATAACCAACCGACTTAGCGTAAGATTATTGCAAGTCTAACATTACCTCATAGGGCGCCTTATTATACAAGGCAACAGCCCTAATATTGGTGGCAGCGGTGGGATCAATATTAGGGCTGTTGCCTTGTATAATAAGGCGCCCTATGAGGTAATGTTAGACTTGCAATAATCTTACGCTAAGTCGGTTGGTTATGCACTTCCATACTCATTGGAGTGTCTTGGGGTTTCATGATAACTAACGAAGTAAGCATCTTCTTTCGTTATGACGACGATGTGTTAAACTCATGATGATATCTTTTCTGATGTGAGGTTTCTAGTAGAAAACACGAAGTATAAAAAATAGTTCTATTCTCTGAGATTACATGATGAAGATCAGATATGATTGTACAGGTCTTCTAATGACGATGGCTTGATCGCTTCTGCTAATGATGATGGCTAACTCTATCCTGTTCCGACTACCATCTTGGTTACAAATCATAAAGGAAGCAGACAGTAGCTCGAACATACGAACATACAATCAGATGACATAGTTACTAATCACGTAGGCCGCTTGAGCTATAGGTCACGGTGTTTGTCTCAAGCAGGAAGCTTGGACTAAAGTTTATAAACAAATGAATGACTACAGGTGACGGCATGTTATCTTAGCCTACTTTATTGTATACGTCATCTTATCGTCTCTGGTCTGATCACATTCCTGCAAGCAATCTGGTTGACCTCTTTAGTTTTAGTCTTTTATATATATGGAATAACATTCCATATTTTTATTATGTAATCACTTACATTATATATATATATATAACTATATATAGATATATATTATAGTATATAGATATATTACTAGAAGCACTATCTGACATTATGTACATCTTTTTTAAAATTTATTTTTATGTAAATATACTCACATACACACACATACACACACACACACACACACACACACACACACACATATATATATATATATATATATATATATATATATATATATATATTGACTTTATATTGAAAATGCTGAATGGCATTGTATATATTTCCTTCTAGAGGGGTATGAAAACCAAATATTTCGTAGATAAAGTTTTGACACTTTAATATCGACTAATTTATCTCGGGCAGTAATATACAGGATGTTGTTTATTACTACCATATTGCATTCAGTCCTGATTTTACTTCATAATCTTAGAAGTCACAAGAAAAAGAATATTGAGTTATATACCTATCTATATTAGATCTCATAACTCGAAACAATAATAGAACCACAATTTTTTCGAAGGAAAATGGAAATCAGTAACATTAAAGATGTCACTCACAGAGAATGAAGCACAAAAGAAAACGAGTTACATGAATCTTTCATAACCCCATAAAAGGCTGGAAGCTTGTCCCTGAAAGAGGACTCGAGTGATGGAAGATGCAGACAGGAAATTGGAATTGCAAATGAGGTTTTGAGTTTTTCGTGCACTTGATTTTATTTGACGCGGAAGAATTCTTGCCACGAAATTCTTCAGAAGAGACGCACCAAGAAATTTTTATACGTGCATTTTAAATCCTATGTGTAAGTCATTCAGAATTCATGAAACCTTTTACGGCCAACACATTTTTTATGGCAAATTATTAGGCAAATGAGTGTATTAAATGAATAACTTCAGGAACATCTTCAGTCTCTATTATGAAATATCCAGGGTGGCCCTGATCACTTCAACAGCCAATTTTGCGCCTGGTACTGAGTGACATTTGGTGGGTCATAACCAAGGTGGGGAAGTGAGGTGACTATTTAAGAAGATTCGGTAAGAACAAATGTGCTATAACATGCATGCATTGCAGACACACACACACACACACACACACACACACACATATATATATATTATATGCATATATACCGTTCTTATTTTGTATAATGCCTGTGAAGATATGCAGCGAATTATTTATGAATTCGTGTAGCCAATAATGAAAGTGTTTGTATATGACTGAATTACCACGGAATTACAACTACTGCGCAAGATATGTTTAAATTAATTGTGCTTACATATTTTCAGAATATAGTAAAGGAAATAACTAGGGAGCATCGGTAATCCATAAAAACTCAAGTAGGTGAAAATAATGTTAACACATTTATTAGTGAGACAGAGGGAGAAAGTGATATAGATTTTCTTCACTCGTTTATCATTAAACCCTATCATGTATGGAAGACGTTATGTAACGAGAGCGGGAAAACTTAGTTCCTCAATAGCGTTCAGTTGAGAGATATTGCATAGCGTTGCGTAACGCGTAAATGTTATAAATATAACCAATTATATAATTATTATTATATTTGTATTGAGTCCGACACACAGGCTTCGATCCTATAAGCTCCGATGCTCATATGTTTGTTATGTTTTATTATATATTCTTTTTGTCTCTTATATATTCAGATAACCGCCTTAAGAAGATATTGCTTTATTATCGCCCTTCACCCCGGGACCTCGGCGACGAGAAATGGAATATTATCTCCAAACTAAAATACCATTTTTCCTTCTTCCTCCAGGTAAGAGTGAAGAGTTGTGAATGGGTCATATAACTAAAGCAGACCCAAAGCACTGGCGACAAAACAATACCCATGAGGGTTATTGATCATGTTTTATTCTATATTTTCTCTATGTAATAAAGACACCTGTGAATGCTCTGAATCTTCTTTCGTTGTTCCTCATCCGCACACACAATGCCTGTGGCTTTGTGAGATTCTTTTTTTTTTTTCCAGGTTACCTTTCAGTGGCAAATCCTTCTTCAGCTCAGTCGTTGCCTATGAATAGACCCTGCTACCGAAAGTATTTCCCATTGTAGGGGTAATTTTTCGACATATATGAATCTGTAATTTCATCGACTGTTTTGTACGACTGCATTGACAGAACTCTTCCTCTTACCAAGACAATCTTTTCATTTATTATAATAGATATAGTTCCCTATTTAGCTTTTTTCCACCCAATAAGTGTCTACATTTATCTGTCATTTATTTGCTATCTTATTTTTCTCCATCTTTGCTTATAATTCCACTTATTCTGGTCATGACGCCCATTTTAGTTTTCTGTAAAAGACTGTTCAGACGACTTTGTCTGACCTTTCGCACTTTTTCTATCCGCTTTCAAATCTCAAAAACTACTGGGGCTAGATATAGTTCCCTATTTAGCTTTTTTCCACCCAATAAATGTCTACATTTATCTGTCATTCAATTGCTATCTTTTTTTTTCTCTCTCTTTCTTTTCTTATGATTGCACTTATTCTGGTTATGACGCCCATTTTAGTTTTCTGTAAAAGACTGTTCAGACGACTGTCTGACCTTTCGCTTTCAAATCTCAAAAACTACTGGGGCTAGAGGGCTGCAAATTGGTATGTTGATCATCCACCCTCCAGTCATTAAATATGCCGAATTGCAACTCTCTAGCCTCAGGAGTCTTTATTTTATTTAAGGTTATAGTTAGCTCTGCATCGTACGTCTGACACCTCTGGAGGAGCCAACCGCTGACGCATCTTAACTTCACCACATCTGGGGAGCAACTAAGACCAGCGCATCGAGAGTTTCATGCAGCATTGTATGCTGTGCAGAGAACTCGATTGCGCCGAAGAAACTTGTGCGCATTTGTTTTACTTGTTTATGTTAGTTATTCTTTTCTTAAGTGGTTAACTCTCAAGCTAAAGGCCTTTTCGGTTTAGCTATATAAATGTGTTCACATTTATTCACGACAAGTAGGTCGAGAGAACACAATGGGTTGAAACAGAACCTCCTGGTGCCTCGCTGCTTTGCCTTACCAGGTAAACGACTTTTCATTCATCGGAATTCGGTCTCTGCTAGAAGTGAGCAGAGCTCATTCAACGAAACTCCGAATGCTGGTTTCTGCTTCGGATGAAATGTCATCAGGACCCCGATGCCTTTTGTCTTAACGAGCGACAGCGGAGGATATCAAACGAGTTGCTTTGCAATTCATTCCCTTTGCTTACAGTCTTCCTCTGTTTTCATTAGATTTTCCTGCCAGGACTCTAGGGCCCAAAGCTGGTTTTCATAAGCATATTGCGATAGTCACTGAGCAAGGCTGTTTAGAATAGATGAAGGTAATTTATCCGCCAGAAAAAAATACAATGGGATATTTATGAAAGCCTTCTCAAATAAATCACATTATTTGAAGGCACAATTCCCCCATACTGAATGCTGCCTACTGAATGATTTTCAGGCTCTGGAAAAGGTGCTATTGCAGGGAATTTATTGTTTTTATTATTCCTTAACGAATAAAAACGATGTGTCACTATTATTATTATTAACTATTATTATTATTATTATTACTATTAAAAATACTCATAGTAGGATGAGTCTTAATATGGAGAAACAAATCTACAGTTATGTATATGTACAAGTATTTAAAGATAAGTCAGTACAGATAACTTTCGGGAATCTGTTTCGGTTCTCATTTTCTGCACCGATTTATCTTTAAATATCTGTACATTTACGTAACTGTGGATTTGTTTCTCCATTATTATTATTATCATTATGATACGGTTGGAAACGTTGGAATTCCGTTACGCCCTTAGACAACGTCCAGACTAAGATTTGTAAACTACGGCGACCATGCGCCACTTTTAGTTATCTTATCAATAAATTAGTATTTTCATAAGACATTTCCTTAACCAGAGTATGAACATCGGCCAGCTATTAGCGAATATCAGCCCTGATGAGAAGAGAATAATAAAAAGAATTGAAAAGACCATACATAACATCTGTTCCACTGATGCTGCCATACTCTTTAACAAAGCTGAGAGAGGGTCTCCTACCTTCATATTATTGTTATTATTATTATTGCTGGCATGTTTTTGGTTTTATTGTTGTTGCTGTTCCATTTATTGTGTTATTGAATGAGGAAAAGCCCGTATCCCTTTCCGATAAGGAAATATCAAGTGGCTACAAGAAGCATTTGATCAATCAAAACATTCTTATTGAGTTTAAACTTGGCAACAAAAAAAATGATATTTAAATCTGAATTTTAGTTGTTCCGTCCTGCCTGTTCTTTTATATTGTTATAAATTTGATCCCAAGAGATGAAGCTTCTTCAATGAGGAGTTTTGAAATGATTTATAAAGATTATAACTTGCTTTTAAGCTCTGTACATCTGGCAAACAGGCGTACTAGATGACAGCACGGAATCTCCAGGGAAATGGTTCTTTGTTTTAGTACGCAGCTATGAAAGCTAGCGATGTGACCTCCCAAATCAAATGAACCCAGCTCCTCTCCTGAGATATATTCCACCCGAAACAAAGAGAACCCAAAACAAAATACGGAGTGAGCGGCAGAGGCGACTCACGGACGAGGGGAATCCTGATATAGTAGTAGACCTGTAGCTTATCGCTATTGATGTCGATAGCTAAAGGGGTAAAATAAAGGTGCAACCAACCAGTCTTGTCTTGGAGCTTCTAAGACTCTGTCTTGATACTCGCAGTTCCTTCCTTGAGGTGTCAGTTTATTGCTTTATCTATTCATCATTAACATCAGCGACTTCTAATGCCGGCAGAGAACAAAGAAATAAAATTTGGAAAGACAGCGGAAAAGAATGAAAACGATATACGGAATAACTGAAGCAAAAAAAAAAAAATACATATACAGAGGAGGGAACTGTAAGATAAATAAGAACAAAAAATATCATGAAATATAGAGAAAAAGATATGTGTGTGTGTGTGTGTGTGTGCGCGTGTGTGTGTGTATCCTGATTACATATTCTTTCCATTCTTTATCTTTTTCTCTATATTTCATGATATTTATATATATATATATATATATATATATATATATATATGTGTGTGTGTGTGTGTGTGTGTGTGTGTGTGTGTGTGTGTGTGTGTATGTATGTATGTATGTGTGTGAGACTATGAAATAAACGACATTAAACAAGGGAATTGAAAACTGAGAGGCAATTCCGGTCATGAGGAAACATCGCCAACATCACTGACATGAAATCGCAACTGGCGCCTCTTCCACGGATTCACTCACCGTGAAAATTAATTAGGCTTACTTCACATTTCTGAGCTCTCACGCGTGGAATATACTTTGCGTAATATCAAGTGTTTGCATAAAATATGTAGAAACGCTCACGCTCAGGTACCGAACCTCATTAGAGCGCATTTGGGTTTATTTGAGGATTGCGAATCAATAGTGCAGCAGCCAAACGCAGGGCGATCCCTCCGATTTCCTACCTCGATGATAATTATGATTTGATCAACTTCAGGCTTCTCTTTAGTTGTGACTTGATGGCGACGTATGGCCCAGATGGTTATGAGGGCGGTTCAGTAGACTAAGTTTTAGCTTTCCGTCTTTTTTCCAGTTGACAGCGTAACAGTGGCTTCTTCCCGTATGTCGTGAGTTACGAGACGCAAACCAGTCCACATTATGAAAGGTAACGACATCTAGGTCAGAGGGCTTTTTGTAACTTCATCTCAGTCTAAACAGTTACACGACTACAAGCGCTGACCTGGACTCAAAAAATATATTCACAGTTGTGAATTCTAGATCAGCCATGGTGCCATTTCAAGGCTTGGTCAACGGCCAGTTGACTCAAGGGGTGAAAGGTTGGATCTCAGCCATTGATGCTCACTTAGACGCTAAGAAAATAGTGGATCCTGATAGTCAATTACAAGAAGCCAAATCTTTTATTGACTGTGGCAAAGGTGATGCAGTTCTATGGTTACAAACACTATCGTTTGAAAGGTTTAAGTCATGGGATGATTTCAGAATCGTGTTAAGGGAAGTGTAGGGTACTGAAGTTCAGATTGATGAAGTTCTAGCTCTTAGGAGTTTACATAAAATAGCAGAACGAAAGGAATTATCAATAACTGCACGTTCAGCCCTCATCGCAGATAAATTTAAAGAATGGCATACTACGCTTCTAACTTCTTCTTGGGTAAATGGTAACACTATGAGAACCCTGGATGTGTTTCATAAAATGCAACTTGCATTATTGACTGGTATGTTGTCTGATGCATTGGTACGTTGTTTTGATACTAGGCTCGAAGAAACTTCCACTGAGAAGATTGTTACCAATCAGATGAAGAGGCATATGTCTAAATGTCCAGTTCTAGATCCTACAATCATAACTTGTATTGATGGAGCTCAAGTTAAACATAATACCACAGTGTTACAACATGTAAATGTGGTTAATTCCACAAATCAGCCAATCAAATGTTTCAATTGTAATCGTGTCGGTCATCTAAAGGGTGACTGTAAGACTAAATACTGTAGTATTCACCAGACCACTACTCATAGTTATCAGAACTGTCATTAGAAGAACAAACAATCGAAATAGAAATAAAAACAATCAGAGCAACAACAAATGCAGTTCTGCATTTGCAGGTAATCACAACAATAATCAGAAGAAATTTCACAGCAAGAAACTACAGGGACAGAAATATCAAAACAACCATCAAGGTAAAGCCAATGTTAATACGGTCTAAGACCAAACTCAAGGCAGTTCGACATCTTCACAGAATTCTTCAACTGTCAAAGACAAACTAGTGACAACTTAGTTATCTCTAAGGCTAAGAATGATCATGTCGAGTTGCATGTAGTAAGTAATAGGTTTCATACACTGACTGATCAATGTAATGTTCAATCAGATATACGGGAGGGTGTTCATAATTGTACTTTATCTCCCAATCATTCAGTTTTAGATATAAATAGAATACTCACACTTATTTATAAGCGCATAGAGGAAAGGCCAGTCATTAAGGCGGTTAGTAAACATCCTAAAACTTTTACCTTATTCGTAGATACTGGTAGTCCTCGTAATTTGATGGATTTAAAATCTCATCATTTGCCGTTTCCAGATTATCATATAGAAGAGACTAACGCCAAGCTGGCAGGCAGAGGAAATAACAATTAAAATGTGGTAGGAACCCAGTTGTTATTTGGAGTTATCACTCTATGTGTAAGAATAATATAGTAATGGTTCCAGAAAGAGTGATGTTTTTATCAAGGGAACATTCATTAAGTCTTCCCATACACTTAAATCCACATCAGATTGTAAGGACGTACCAGATAGTAAAGTTACTTACCAAGAAGATCCTATTATTGCTTGGAATATAAAAAAATAAATGAATCAACTCGACATCATTCCTTTTCACAGGTAACTGCTAGTTTAAAACAGTATATAGTAGAACCCAATGAACTAGCTAAGAAAGTCTTACCTATGACTGAGATCATGGTATTAAATTAATTAATTAAAGTTATAGGTTTGTCTGCGATAGAAGCAATATATACAGTTGATAGTAATAATCAAACAGTAATAGAAGTTTACAATCACTTAAAGTACTAATTATAAATGAAAACACAACTATGATGGTATACCACCATAGGATTTTATCAGTAGCAGAAATAGAAGATGATCAGTCATCAAGCGACAATGATATCTTAAATTCAATAAAAGATAAGTTGGTAGAGGATATAAAAAACATAAATGTTCGGAAAGATGTTGAAAGCCTATTAACAGTGTTCACTGCTAACACTGGCTATTTGGGAAAAGCAACTGTAATAGAACATCAAATAAGGTTAAGGGATCCAAGTAAAATATATATGTTCCTTCATACAGGTTACCTATGAAATTCCCGAATGAAATACCAGAGAAAGTAGAGAAAATGCTTAAAGTAGGTGTAATAAAGAAATCCGTCAGCCCGTATAGCTTCCCCTTATAGTAGTCCCTAAATAAGACAGGGCTTGGAGGGTTTGTGTAGATTTCAGACAACTAAATGATGAAACAGTTCCGGACAGATTTCCTGTCCCATGTACTGATGGTATCTTATCAGTCGTAGGTCAATATTCTTATTTTACTTCATTAGATCTGTTGGGAGGTTTCCATCAAATTCCTTTGGAGTAGAATAGCACACAATACACGACATTTAGTACGAACAGAGTTCATTTTGAAATTTTGAGGATGCCCTTTGGGTTCCGTTGCGCACCTATAACCTTCACGAGGATAATTAACTCAGTTTTTAGAGATATGTTGGGTGGCATTCTTCATGAATACATGGATGATTTAGTTATCTTTTCACACAGACTTGAGGAACATCTCAGGAAATTAGAACTAGTTTCTCTAAGATTAAGGCAGTATAATTTCAAATGAAGCTATTTTGTAGTATTAACAGATTGATTAAAAGTAATACATGACAAAGTTTCAGCTATAGAAAATTCCTTGAACCTACCTCAGTGAAAGGTGTGCAACAATTTTTAAGTGTGTGGGTATTACCGGAGGTTTGTATATAGTTATTCAGTAATAGCAGGTCCTCTGACTGATTTGACAAAAAAAGGAACAGATTTTAAATGGGATGTTCAACAGCAGACAATTTTTACCGCCTTAAAAGAGAAAATACTTGCGTCACAAATTTTGATTTTTCCTGATTATAATAAACCATTTTATATTGCTACTGGCGCATTTGTTTATCGGATTGGTGGTGTACTACTACAATGGAAAAATGATAAATTACACCCCATAACATTCTACTCGAGGGGAGTAAATATGCGGTTATTGATAAAGAAGCACTAGCCATCGTAAATTCCTTATGTAACTTCAAATATATCATTTATGGTTATGAGGTTCATGTCTTAACAGATCATAAACTACTTTGTGACTTCTTTAAAGGGTTTAACTTTAGTCCCAAGAGGACAAGATGGCATATGGTAATACAAGAATTTTCTGCGAAGATAGGCTACATTCCTGGTAAAACAAATGTAATTGTGGATGCATTATCCAGGAACCCTGTCCCATCTCAAACACATAATGTTAATAAGAATATCTTGGTATTACAGAGTTTAGGTGACACTAATGCTAGTGGTGAAAATGTTAATCTTACAAATGGTAATAAAATTTTATCAGAATTAGCAGTTGACTCTACTGATGACCTAGGGTGGAGTCATGATGTTCTATGAAGGGAAGATGCTGCAAGATGAAAAACTTATCAGAATAATCGAATCTCTAAAATGAGATAAGAATATCGAGGCATATAGAAAATGTGTAACACAGAATTATACAATTACTGATGATATCTTATACCCCCGTCACACCGAATGTTTCTCACTACGTCCCGAAAATTGTTGCCAAATGGACTCAAACTGTGTTTGAATGGAGTGGACATAGCAATATTTTACGATTTGTTTACAAACTTCATGGACGGGCTAGGATGGGAAGGGTGCTCCGGAACTTTGAGCCTGCTCAAAATATTTGTTGCCGTCCATCCCGTCCTGTAATTAGATGGAATGACAACGTAGATAAAAAGAGATGGATGTACTACAAATCGTGTTTATTTGTTAAGGAATAATAAAAGCAACAAATTCCCTGCAATAGCGCCTTTACCAGAGCCTGAAAATCATCCAGTAGGCAGCATTCAGTATGGAAGAATTGTGCCTTCAAATAACGTGATTTATTTGAGGAAGTTTTCATAAATATTCCATTATATTTCTTATGGCGGATAAATTACCTTCATCTATTCTAAACAGCCTTGCGCAGTGATTATCGCAATATGCTTATGAAAACCAGCTTTGGACCTTTGAATCCTGGCAGGAAAATCTAATGAAAACAGAGGAAGACTGTAAGCAAAGGGAATGAATTGCAAAGCAACTCGTTTGATATCCTCCGCTGTCGTTCGTTAAGACAAAAGGCATCGGGGTCCTGATAACATTTCATCCGAAGCAGAAACCAGCATTCGGGGTTTCGTTGAATGAGCTCTGCTCACTTCTAGCAGAGACCGAATTCCGATGAATGAAAAGTCGTTTACCTGGTAAGGCAAAGCAGCGAGGCACCAGGAGGTTCTGTTTCAACCCATTGTGTTCTCTCGACCTACTTGTCGTGAATAAATATGGACACATTTATACAGCTAAACCGAAAAGGCCTTTAGCTTGAGAGTTAACCACTTAAGAGAAGAATAACTAACATAAACAAGTAAAACAAATGCGCACAAGTTTCTTCGGCGCAATCGAGTTCTCTGCACAGCATACAATGCTGCATGAAACTCTCGATGCGCTGGTCTTAGTTGCTCCCCAGATGTGGTGAAGTTAAGATGCGTCAGCAGTTGGCTCCTCCAGAGGTGTCAGACGTACGATGCAGAGCTGACCTTAACCTTAAATAAAATAAAGACTCCTGAGGCTAGAGAGTTGCAATTCCGGATGTTTAATGACTGGAGGGTGGATGATCAACATACCAATTTGCAGCCCTCTAGCCCCAGTAGTTTTTGAGATTTGAAAGCGGATAGAAAAAGTACGAAAGGTCAGACAAAGTCGTCTGAACAGTCTTTTACAGAAAACTAAAATGGGCGTCATAACCAGAATAAGTGGAATCATAAGCAAAGAAAGAGAAAAAATGAGATAGCAAATTAATGACAGATAAATGTAGACATTTATTGGGTGGAAAAAAGCTAAATAGGGAACTATATCTGTTATAATAAACAAAAAGATTGTCTTGGTAAGAGGAAGAGTTCTGTCAATGCAAAATCATACGAAACATTCGATCAAAATATAAATTCATATATGTCGAAAAATTACCCCTACAATATGAAATTTGTCAGTAGCAGCGACGATTCAGAGGCAACGACTGAGTTAAAGAGGGATTTGCCACTGAAGGGTAACTTGGTGGCATTCCTATATGGACGAAAATAAAAGCAATTTCTCAGAGCAATAAAAACATAGTGTGTGCTGATGAGGAACAACGAATGAAGATTCAGAGCATTCACAGGTGTCTTTATTATATAGAGAAAATATAGAATAAAACATGATCAATAACACTGATGGGTATTGTTTTGTCGCCAGTGCTTTGGGTCTGCTTTAGTTATATGACCCATTCACAATTCTTCACTCTTAGCTGTAAGAAGAGGAAAAGATGGTATTTTAGTATTGGAGATAATATTCCATTTCTCGTCGCCGAGGTCCGTGGATGAAGGGCGATAATAAAGCAATATCTTCTTGTTGGTGTTCACTGGTAAAGCTACTCTGAAGAAGGCGTGTATCTGAATATGCAAAATACAAAAACCTTATATAATAGAATCATAACAAACATATG
>NC_061097.1:56449699-56474699 GCF_015104395.2 Macrobrachium nipponense | reverse complement strand
AAAGCTATTAACCTCTTGATTCTTTCAAAAGTATGGACAGAAACGTACACGACAACAATTGCCGTTGTAATGATTTTATAAATAAAGAAAGCAACGCTTCGTTGCTGGGCTGGTAATTAAGTTCCGCGTAATTATTCAGACAGTGATATAGTAGCACTATGGAACGAAACAAGGCCTATCGGTTCTCTTAATTAACATCCCACTGTTTGTATTAATCAACTGAAGGGAGGTTGCAATTATGCAGCCCGGGAAGTAAACAGACACGATTGTCATGTCTTGCCAACAGAACAAATACGGAAGGGAGAAAGGCGCATTCGTTTCCAGGTTGAGTCAACACGTGCATTTTAATCCATGTAGCTAGTTCTGATCTCTTTACAAAGTAAATATATGAACACTGGGAGACAAATAACATTCGTTATTTTACCTGAAACACTTCTGTCCCAGACAAAAAAAAAAAAAGTAAAAATACATATAACTATATATGACGAAAGAGCAGTTACGAGGGATGGCGCTCTTATGTTGTTAGTTGATTAACAATCGTCTCTAAATTTTCAGGACTGCAAGTGTATCGTAGGAGAATGAAAAACGATAACGTTTCTTGTTACTGGATTTATGCTTTCACGTGCTTGTACAGTGCTGCGAAATAATGAGTGTTAGCTTGGTACCTGGAAAATGGTTGTTTGTTTGTATGGTGTTTTTTACGTTGCATGAAACCAGTGGTTATTCTACAACGGGACCAACGGCTTTACGTGACTTCTGAACCACGTCGAGAGTGAACTTCTATCATCAGAAATACACATCTCTGACTCCTCAATGGAATGCCTGAGAACTGAACTCGCGGCCACCGAGGGGAAAATGGTTGTACGGACACTCACGCGTTGCCTCGTTTTCGGAGGTCATCTTAAAATGGAAATACTGATAAATTATAGAATTACAATGGATTCTATTATGAGTCTAAGCGAAAAGTTTCTTGAGTGATATTTTGAATGACTTCAAGCTATACTTTTCTCACATTCCTGAAGAAGAAGGTTGTCCGAATAAAGTCCTTCGAGAGAGAGAGAGAGAGAGAGAGAGAGAGAGAGAGAGAGAGAGAGAGACTGCCTTCATGAAGATAACAGAGAGAAGAGATCTTGGTATTCGTCTTAACATACATTGACCAAATGGATTAAGGCAAAAAGGAACCGAGCATTTTGGAGAGGAAGAGGGAGAAGGGGTGTTACTGTGTAAATGAGGGCCTAAAACATTTTAACTCTCTCTCTTTCAACTCGTGTTTAAATGCCTACCAGAAGAGCACAACGAATGCTTCAAGGGTAAGAACCCCAGGTACCTCTCTTAGTCCCTTGAAATGTGAGCAATAACAGAGGAATTCAAGTGTAGTACTTCACTGCCTGTGTGTCCTGGGTCGCAAACGACCCAGAAGTTCTGACTTCTGAGCCAGAACTTGTGGAACTACCTTCCAACCGAAGACGCCAAGTCTCTGGGTGAACTGCTTAATGCCTTAATAGTAAACAAGGTGGAGTAATAGCCAACCATCTGGAATGACCTAGCAGCACCAAAAAGAAGAAACTGCCTTCTTTGGGTGTCGCAATTTTAAGACAAGATGCAAGTCGGAACATGTCTGTCTGCTCATAATGGCTTCCAGCTTAGTTAGTGATTGACGTTCTTAGTTAGATACTTCAATAAGTATTCATTAAATAACTCATTGCAATTAAAAGAAATAATTCTTTGACAAGATTCTGATTTATTCATAGCCAGTCTCGACGTAGAGTCATTATTACTAAAATATATCCCTGTTGGAGAAACTATTGAATTGATTCTTAACAAGCTGTTTCCTTTTTTTTTATTCTAATTTTAATCATTTTAATCACAACGCATTTTAAAACTTTACTTAAATTCGCAGTGCTGGACACTCTTTTTATTTTTAATTGTATATTATTCAAACAGGCCATGGGTTCGCCTCTTGGCCCCACATTTGCTAATATCTTCATGTCCTTCCCGGAGGAGCACATGCTCGGTAATTAACCATTTAGATTCTACCCTCTTTTTTTTTAGTTCAGCCATGTTGACGATTCGTTCGGCCTCTTCACCAACGACCGTCTACCTTTTGTGGACGTTCTAGTTTTCGGACAACACGAAGGTTTTTATACCGAGATTTTTGAAGAAAAATTTTACTGGACCAATTATTATTACTCATTTTTTGGTACCTCTAAATCCAACTCGGTTTCTACCCTTCTCCACATAGCACTCGTCCTTACGTCGGATTAGATCCCTTTTCCGAAATGGAATACCATTTTTAATTGTTTTTTTTAATAATAACAGTTTTCCTGTAAAGCTGGTGTATAGGAAATTATATCAGCTACTAAGCTAACATTTAATTATAAATTCACAAGCTTCACACTGTTTTCCATTTACTCATGGCCTTAAATTTCACAAAAGGTTCACGCAAATTATCCAGGGACAATTTTATGCCATTGACGTTTATCCAATTCCTAAGAACTCATTTACCATCGGGTCACTCTTTAAAACTAAAGAGTGATTATCACCTTATATGTCCTAAGGTGTTGTTTATAAGCATACTTGCACTGAATCCCAAACAGGATCCTATGTGGGTTCCACCAGCAAACTCCTTAAGGTGCGTATCGATTCCATACTGGTAGCAGAATTTAAAACCCAGAACATTCCAATATTAAAACCACTCCAAAATTTGTAAAACAGATCTCGATAATAAAGGCCATGCCACCAACCCTCAAATCCTTGTTATTATGGAATTTTATTGAACAACTTGTTCTGTCACTAAACACACAAACGTCGTCCTCCCCTCTGTATTTTTCCGTATTTGTATTGTTTATTTATGTTTACATTTAGTTGAACACTGTCACTCCTCTAGGTCAGTCCTTAATCTTGTGTTCTGTAACTGTTTGCATTTTTCATTTTTATCTTATTTTTATCTTATTTTTAATGTATATACATATATATATATCTAAATTTTGTTCATTCCTTTAATTTAAATTTTGTGTATATTTCTTAAATTTTATAAGAATAAGTATCCGCTTTTTCAATTCTTAATTATTAGTTTTAGTTTTTACAATTTTACAAGATATTTTATATTTCATTGTAAGAGCCTTGATGATGTAATTAAATAGACAGTTACGAAACGTTGGAATAAAGACAGCTTGTACATTTGTGTGCGTCTTCTTCCCCTTATTGATGATTATGGATTGACTCCTGAGTCCTTACACTAAGCTATATATATATATATATATATATATATATATATATATATATATATATATATATATATATATATATATATGTGTGTGTGTGTGTGTGTGTGTGTGTGTGTGTGTATAGTACTTACAATTATTATATAAAAAGTTTTCTGATA
This sequence comes from Macrobrachium nipponense, assembly GCF_015104395.2. Classification (NCBI taxonomy): domain Eukaryota; kingdom Metazoa; phylum Arthropoda; class Malacostraca; order Decapoda; family Palaemonidae; genus Macrobrachium; species Macrobrachium nipponense. The sequence continues at coordinate 56,471,314 of NC_061097.1, read as the reverse complement.
GCAGTAGGGTAGTCATCCTGTACGTTGTCCATAGAACAGTGTCTCAATTATGGAACACTAGAAGAATAATACGCCTCAATTACACAGCGGGTCACACCAGGTCAGGTCAGGTTAAGTTCATTCTTCGATTTCTATTCAACATTAGATAAGATAAAAAAAAAAATCCCCTACTGGTACAGTACTGGAATTTCCTGTTTTATTTGACAATGATAATGAATACCGAATATTTATGTGATTAAAGTAGACACTTAGTTTTGGAGTTGAAAACATTCAGGAAAATTAGTGCATATTCTGCTGGAAAATAAACGAAGCTTTATGCAATGATATATATATAGACTCATGATTATTACCTTTCCTATTGTATTTTAAGGAAAAAATTACGAACTATAATGGCTTTCCCTTTCGTCCTTTGTCTACGAATTTTCATGACTGTGTAGGAAAAAGATTCTAAAATAAGAAGTGCTAATTTACTAAGCACTAGAAAACTTATTACAGCTCGCTGATGAGTCACACGCACTTCACTTCTGCAAAGAAAGATAGAAGAACGTTTGTTGGAACAAGTTACCAAGAGAGAGAGAGAGAGAGAGAGAGAGAGAGAGAGTATACAGTCAACAAAAGTATCCAAAATCTCCAACATCAGCGCTATGCCTAAACTCTGGTAAAGCGTCAATTCCAAACGATGAAGTTCGCCAGCATTCGAAATCTTTTAGTTCGTCCTTTGCATCTGAGAAAGACAGGCAGACGCACACATACAGTCAGAGCTAAGAATCTTGAGGGCTGCTATATGATTGTATAAGTATTTTCCTCGCATGAGATATTAAGTAAAAACCTTAAACATGCACTTAGAAGACTAGACCCGGTTGCGCAAGTCATGATTTATACAGACATCATTTGGAAATACATAAACATGACCAAAATAAAATAAAATAAAATATTCCGGTAATTTCTGCCACAATCCGCTGGCTTCATCCCGAACACCATGACCCACTGGCCGTCTGTTTGAACAAGCTATGAACATGTGTCAAAGACTGCTTTTGTGTATGTGAACTGTAAATATGATGGCTAGAAATAGAATCTCTATTTTTCCGAAAGTTTATAAGTGTGGCAGCCTGCGTTATTGGGGGAAAGAATATTAGCAGTAAAGACACGAGTTTGTATTCATCTCTTTTTGTATGGACGTCCTAGGCATTTTCTTTATTGTTTTTGTTGTACTTGCACATAAGATGAAGTTTATTTGAAGAATCTTTTTATCAAGGGAGTCCGCAGATTACCTCTTCGTGGTCTTATCATATTTTATGATATAATTTTTCTTTTTAAATGGACCATGGATCAACCTCATCCGAGATCCACTACAATGTGTTGACCACCAAGTACGTTATTCAATCCTCAGGTCAAGAGAGGTTAATGGCGATTTTCAAGAAACGGCCCCAGATCACTCCATCGTCGTTTTGTTTCGAATCCGGGACCTGTCGCTGGTGAGGTGAGTGAAGTGAGTCTAAGCCTTATAGAAAACAAGCAAAAATAAAAAAATCATGTGTGTATATACTTACATACATAAAAGAGATAATACAAGTAGACGAAAGAAGCTAGGTCCTTCCTCTCTAGCTTCATAGCAGCAACAATATGAAGTAAAGAGAATTCATGACAACAGTTGTAGTCGGCCTCTGTATAACCTTCAGTGCAGTTTGTCTCAATTAAGGAACAGCCTGGAAGAACAATGCACCTGAATGACCCAGTTAATCACATAAGGTCAGGGCAGGTCAAGTTCTTTCTTTGACCTTTTCCCTTTTGTGTGACACAAGAAAATTCCCACTAATTTTTTGGTACGAGATGTCGCTTTTACTTTCTTAGATCCTTCGATTTTTTGTTTTATATATACATTTGTTTGCGATATTACGAGGTTTTATTGGAGAAATGGAAGATGATATATGATAACAAACTGGTTTTTCCGATTATAAACTACATCGTTCGCGTTATTTAAATTGTTTGAATCAGAATTTAGTATTCAAGATGAAAGCATTTATGCGGACGTTTGCATTTGTAAAACGATAAAAGGTAAACAAAACCTATCATCAATAATGAGATTGACATAAAGATATGTTTAGTTTCCCTCTCATTACCTTTCGTATTGCCTCTTGGAAAACTCTGGTACCTTTTTTTTAGAATGAGAGAGAGAGAGAGAGAGAGAGAGAGAGAGAGAGAGAGAGACAGACAGACAGACAGACAGACAGACAGACAGAATATTGCAGATATACTAAATCTCCATACATTTATAAAGATGCATTATGAGAATGGATAATAAGAGAGAGAGCGAGAGAGACATAGCATATTACACCAAGAGCAAAGTAGTGTGGGAGGTGAGAGAGATTGTAAATCTCCCTAAACCTTCGCGTTTATGATACTGCAGAAGCGTTTCTGAAGCAATTATGTTGCCTTTGTTCTATTAACGTTCACGAAGTGAGATATGAAAAATAAGAATCCCCTCCATTATCATGATGAGTTTCCCGTTCATTCTGCTCTTTCTTCAGGCGATATCGTCACGCTCTGTACACGAAAAATATAGAGAGCGATTTCCTTTCTAAAAAATATCCACATAGACACGTGTATATATATATATATGCATACATACATATATATATATATACATAAATACACGCATATATATATATATATATATATATATATATATATATATATATATATATACATATAAAAAATTATATATATACTATATTATATATATATATATATATATATATATATATATCACTATATATAATATATATTCATGAATAATATGCTATAAATATCGTTTAATATCCAATGTACTACTATGTACACCAAGGGGAATTATAAGTGAGAATTACTTTGTCTCCGGCAGGGTTCGACCCATAGCCTGCTTTAGAAACAATTATAGCCAGTTACTTATATATATATGTAGTGTATACATACATATACTAAGTATATATATGTGTATGTACTATATGTGTGCATATAAATATGTGGACAGGAAACGGCACTCGAAATTGTATGTGTACAGAGCGTGACGATATCGCCTGAGGAACGAGCTAGGTGAAGGCGAAAATGATCAGGATAATGGAGAAGTTTCATGTTTTTCAGAGCTCCTTTTAACCTAAGAAAACTAATAAAACAAAGAAGAAATAATTGCTTCAGAAACCCTTCTGGAGTATCATGAACACAAAGGTTTTGGGGGATTTACAATCTCTCTCATCTCTCTTCCTCTACCTTCCTTTTGCTGTCTTGTATTTTACTCTCTCTCTCTCTCTCTCTCTCTCTCTCTCTCTCTCTCTCTCTCTCTCTCTCTCTCTCTCTCTATAACATTTCACACATTCATTTTAAATCTTACCGATTCAGACGTGATTTCTGAAATTTGATTATTCTGTAACACAGACATGAATTATAATAACTTTAAGGTCATTATGACATTACCATATGAACACCACCTCCTCGTTCTTGAAAGTTTGATAATTAAGAAACTGGTATATAGTACCTTCACTTAACAACCATACCACATCAGTATACCCTTGTATGTAGCCTAAAGCCTCGTCACTACGTATGTTCTTTGACTCCTGACTTTTCCACGGACCGGCAGGACTCAGTCCGCCCATTCTTTGAGATTTTTAATTCATAATTTTACTTAGGAAAGTTTCTAATTGTTTATAATTTTACTCGTACGTTTTCCGCTTTCTTTTTTAAACGTGTTTTGGATTAATGTAATATTTATTTTCTGCTTTTAGCCTGAAGATGGGACTTTGTCTCCAAACGTCGCTAGTGAATACAGAAGCCATGTATCGTCCCATGTCCTTCCTTACCCTACGCCTGTCTTACCGGGATTAGCCCACTTATGACGAAGAATATATATATATATATATATATATATATATATATATATATATATATATATATATATATATATATATATATATATATATATATATCATGGAGGAAATACTAGGGAAAGACATCCTCGTCCTTTGACAGTTTATTTCAATGCCGACGTTTCGCGACGAATTCCAAGTCGCTTTTCCAAGGCTAGAAAATATAATTTGCGAATATTAAAACTCAAAGTATTTTATGGTAAAATGTACTGGCAACATCTCTCAATAAAGTAAAAACAGTTAAAATTAAACCGTACTTTCAAAGCCAAACAAATTATAATTAAAGGACTTCAAATTATAATTAAAGGACTTAAAACACCCACATATAGGGAAGAAAGAGCAATACTAACAAAAATAGATAAAAACAGACTGAGGCAAACCAATTGCCCAAATTATGCTATAAACAATTTTACAGAGGACGAGTGGGTGTTTAACGACGGTGCAGTCTTTTTATATTTATAGATTCCAAGATATTTAGGTCCTTGTTGTTCTGCAGTTGGCCTAACATGGAAAACTCCCTGCTGTCAATTTAGGTTTTACATGATTTTGAATGTTGTTCAGAATTAGATAACTTACTACCTGTTCTCTGGCGTATGCCCCTGTGGGAATTTATTCGTACCTTCAACAAAGTTTGTACCGTCGTTGAACATCCAATCATCCTCTGTAAAATGTTTATAGCATAGTTTGGGCAACTGCATTTGCCTCACTCTGTTTTGATTTGTTTTTGTTATTCTTGCTCTTTCTTCCATATAGGTAGGTGTTGTAAGATTTTATTGATGTCCTTTACTTATAATTTGTTTGGCTTTGAATGTACGGTTTAATTCTAACTGTTTTTATTTATTGAGAGATGTTGCCAGTACATTTTGACATTAATTAATTTGAGTTTAATGTTCGCAAATTATATTTTTTAGCCTTGAAAATGCGACTTGGAATTCGTCGCGAAACGTTGGCATTAAAATAAACTGTCAAAGGACGAGGATGCCTTTCCCTGCTACTTCCTTCATGATATATTATTTGAGCTCCAGATCCGGCCCTTATTTATATATATATATATATATATATATATATATATATATATATATATATATATATATATATATATATATATATGTGTGTGTGTGTGTGTGTGTGTGTGTGATTGCGTGTGTGCGTGTGTGTGTGTGTGTGTGGAATTATAAACAGAGCCATCAGCACTTAGATTGAGAGTTCTAAAATAAACTGATGTAATGGTGGAAGAAAGAGAACGAGCTAATAGCATATTATTTCAGAGTGAATGAAAGTCACAGAAAAAAAATGAAGATTGAAGTTTTTTGGGGAGAAAAAAAAGCAATTTCGTGATAAAATTGGCGACCAATTAGTTTGATTAACCGATAGAATTAAAACTCCTTTGGAGGCACAAATCTGAAGGGGCTTCGCCACTGAAAACAATTGTAGAGGGAAAGTGAAATGCTGAAATGAGATAAGTGAAGACTTTCACAAAGGGATAAAACAATAATGTTAAAAAGAATAAGACGGGACAAAGTAATAGAGAAAATAACTGAAGAAAACTCAAAGAAGCATGATAAAATTGGATATAGGAAAATAGCGAAGATTAATAACGAAGAACGAAAACCTAATGGCGGGAATAAAGCACAGAAAAGAAACATAAAGAAGACAATTGCGATGTCACAAATAAAACGTAGAAACCCTGAGGAAGAGAGCGGTCAACATGGGAATGATTTGGAGAAAAAAAGCTTCATTCACCCTTTTTGTTTCTCTACTCTTATCAAATAATAATCTATTTTTCAATAATTCTTTTTCGTCTTCAGCTTTCTTCTCCTTGGTTTAATCTCCTTACCCTTACTGTCACCGTTCATGTAGGTTTCGTTCATTTTATTTAATATTTTCAATCGCCTTCTTCATCCTTATTTTCCAATCGTATACTTATATTTATTTTGCTTATATATATATATATATATATATATATATATATATATATATATATATATATATATATATATATATATTATATATATATAAAATACTCTTAGTGTTACTTCTTTCAATCCTTCCTCGCTAGAAAGGTGCACTTCCTATTCTCCCAGGCATACTTTGGGTGGAAGCGAATAAAAGAAGTCACCATTGTTCATAGCCTCTCCTTTTCTAGAAACAACATTGTCGTATGAACGTTGGATTGTGTGCGAAATCCTAGATCGGTTTCCCTTGATTATCTTCAACCATCTACACTCAAGATACTATCTTGCTCTCGAGACAAGCAATTGGTAATTACGGCTGCTATTTGCGGAGACCTCCAGGGAACTGAAAAAAAAAAACTTTATCCAACAGAAACATAACTATGATCATACAACGAATCATTGTTCTCTATCCTATTTTTCATTAGGTACTGTATGATAAAGTATATTTAAAAAAAGTGCGCGATGTTACCAGCTTATGGACATATATACATTTGTCATTTACATATGAGAAAGCCTTGTACTTGTTGGTTTCTCTAGTTCAGATAATGATAGCCACTAACAAATTCTTCCCTTACTCAGCCTCATCCCTAGTCGGGGTCGCTGTTTTAAGTTACCTTTTTTAGGTATAACATTCACTGAGCTGTTCATGTCATAAATTGGTGTGGCATACGTTTTTACATCGAATGCTTTTCCTGGCTGCAATCCTCCTTATAAAGCATAATCAATGCTGAGGGCACTAATGCAAAATTATAAACCAAAATGTCGGGGTCCTTAACTAATGATAATAATGATAATATGCAAGTAAAAAATACGCCGAAAAAACTATGACGTAATCGAGTTTTCTGTACATCATATAAAGCTGTATGAAACTCTAAGCCACGGCATGAAATTCAGACAAGGCCTATGAAACTTTCAGCCATGACCCGTTGGTCGCCTGTTGTTGGTTCCCATAACGATGCCAGACGCACGATGCATGGCTAGCCTTAACCTTAAATAAAAAAATAAAAAACCTACTTAGTCTAGAGGGCTGCAATTAGGTACGTTTGATGATGAGATGGTGGATGAACAACATACCAATTTACAACCTTCTAGCCTCAATGTTTTTTTAAGATCTGAGGGCGGATAGCAAAAGTGCGGACGGACAGACAATTAGCCATCTCAATAGTTTTCTTTTACAGAAAGCTAAAGGAAGAAGAAAACAAAAACCGTGGCGTCCACGTTACACTATCTACAGAAAATGTGCGTTATTATAGGTGGCGGCAACCAACAAAAATGACGCCGTGATGTTTATTTCACAGCCACGAGCTGCGCGTAACATAATTTCGTTTTGTCCAAAACTGTCGTAAACGCCACTATTTTCCTTATTAATGGTACCTCGTTTACAGCACGTGCGCTTTTCCTCAGATAAATATAAAATATATAAAAAACAATCGATTGGAAGCTTGCTATTGTTTAAAAGTGGAAGGCTGGGATAAAGGTTAGTTCTGCATTAAGCTCTGCAATATTTGTTCAATCTGAAATAGTCACACTTGTGCCGGCCCAAGGGAAATAACATTGTTCACTGAGACTAGATAATACATAAAACAACCTTTGCTGACAATTTATGGGAGGTAAATATAATCAGTCTCTTTGCGATCACTTCATAAATAAAAGAAAGGGACTTGAATTGTTTCATTCCATGATATTTGAAAATTATGATTTTCCATTGACGAGAAGAAATGTTTTCACTCAACTTTAGCTGATCACGCCTTAATCCCTCCTCGAGGCGACGAGAAGCATCTGTCAGACAGTGGTTTTCAGAAAGTAAGATTGCAAACGAATCTTCGCAACAGTAAAATCGATATGGACATTCAGCCGAAACGTCATAAAGCTTGTAAGACAAAATTCAAATTTCTTTTAAGATAATAATGGTAGACCTGTCTAGTGGTATGTACCATGAAATTGATAAGAAATGAATACATAAAATAAAAAAAATAAAAATGTTGAAGACATATCAATAAAAAATAAATAGAAGATAACCAAATAGAAAATTAATGTTTCTTTTGTAAGGGGCAAACAGGAAAAATTTGTATGAAACGATAATGGATAGCTCAAAATACCAGTGATTTCATTGCCAAACCCCTACACCTGACTTAATTTAAAGGGAGCATACGTTAATGAGGTTATAATAACGCAACACATAAATAAGAAAATAATGCAAAAATACAGTAATCTTTCATGCTTATGAACACATGTATTAACCATCGTCGATTCTTGAAGTCAGATTCCATCCTCGTGCAATGCCATTAGATTCCACTCCTGAACTAAAATCTCTTCCACTTTTGGAGAAAACTGCGATCTGGGATAATAATATCCTCCTGGGGTTGGATGATCGCCTGGATGGGGAGCTGAACGAATTCATCTGATACTGAATTGGCTTTGGGAGATGGGAAGAGAAGCGGATGTGAGACGAATAAAGATTCAGGGAGAGGGATATTCTCTCTCTCTCTCTCTCTCTCTCTCTCTCTCTCTCTCTCTCTCTCACCCCACACACACACACACATAATGGAGTTGTGGCAAGGAAGGACGTGGTGTGCAACTATTGAAGAGGGAAAGTGAAATGCTGAAATGAGATAAGTGAAGACTTTCACAAAGGGATAAAACAATAATGTTAAAAAGAATAAGATGGGGCAAAGTTATAGAGAAAATAACTGATAAAAACTCAAAGAAGCGTGATAATATAGGATATAGGAAAATAGCGAAGATTAATAACGAAGAACGAAATCCTAATGGCGGGAATAAAACACAGAAAAGAAACATAAAGAAGACAATTGCGATGTCACAAATAAAACGTTGAAACCCTGAGGAAGAGAGCGGTCAACATAGGAATGTTTTAGAGAAAGCTTCATTCACCCTTTTAGTTTCTCTACTCTTATCAAATAATAACTTATTTTTCAATAATTCTTTTCCATCTTCAGCTTTCTTCTCCTTGGTTTACTCTCCTTACCCTTACTGTCACCGTTCATATAGGTTTCGTTCATTTTTATTTAATATTTTCTATCGCCTTCTTCATCCTTATTTTCCAATCGTATACTTATATTTATTTTGCTTATATAGATATATATATATATATATGCAGAAGCCAGGTACTATGTCGTACCTGTAAGTAAATGGGGATACAATCCACAATGAAGTAAAATCCTCTTGTAGATTAAAATATATATTCTTGTACAAGATTAAAGCTTTCGACCATCAACTGTGAACAAGACCACAGTTGATGGTCGAAAGCTTTAATCTTGTACAAGAATATATATTTTAATCTGCAAGAGGATTTTACTTCATTGTGGATTGTATCCCCATATATATATATATTATATATATATATATATATATATATATATATATATATATATATATATATATATATATAGACTGGTAAAAGTGTTCTGTAACAACAGAATTCCATCTAATAAAAGGAGCCCATAAAAACACCAAAATGTAGAGAGAAAAGTACTATATTTCAGAGACTGCTGTCTCTCTCTTCAGGTATATGAATGAGAAAAGTTTACAGAAAAGGTGGTATTTATACCAAGAGATTCGTCCACAAGTAAGCCAATTTAGGTCACCCCGCTGATAATCTTCCTTTAATCTTCTTAAGCGTTGGTTGAATGAACACTGCGTCGACGATGTCGGATGTCCAATTCCCTTTTGAGATGTTCATTACCTGCTTCTCTTTTATTAAGGCCGATTCCATCATTTGACTCTTGTACCGGCAGTTGCTGCTATAAATTACACGTGACATATTCCAGTTTATTCTATGGTTATGTTCATTTATATGATTGAAAATAGCCGAGTTCTGTTGTCCATACCTAACTGACCGTTTGTGTTGTATTAATCTCTGGGGAAGTGATTTACCTGTAAATCCGATGTAAGATTGGTCACAGTCCTGGCATGGGATCTCATATACCCCAGAGTCTTTGGGCGATGTCTTTTGTTGGACGTTAATCAGGGATTTGGCTAAGGTATTTGGGTAGGTAAATGCAAAAGGGTTGGATTTCCCAAGGGTGTGAGTTACTCTCTTAATCGTCTCCAGGTGGGGAATTTTTATTTTATTGTTGGGTGTGTCTCTGGTCTTGTCTTTAGGGGGTCGGTAGAAAATTACGTTTGCTTTTTGAATTGCTTTCTCAATTATATGGTCAGGATACTTTAAAGATGAAAGTTGCTTGCGAATTAGTTCAAATTCTTTTCCCAGGAAATCTGGGGAACAAATTCGTAAGGCTCTTAAGAATAGGTTGCTAGCTAGACCTATCTTGATGGTATTGTCATGATAGCTAAAATAGTGAATATATGAAAGTGAGAACGTTGGTTTTCTGTATATGGTAAATTTGTATTCTGTCGTGTCTCTGATTATTAAAACATCAAGAAAAGGAATTTTGTTGTCTGTTTCCCATTCAACTTTAAATTTGATGCTGGGCACTAATGCGTTTAATTTTGAGAGGAATTCATTAAAATTACCCCACTTATTATCCCAAAATGTTAGTATGTCATCCACGTATCTCATCCACAGCATGTTTTTGGGTTTTATTGCATTTATTACTGTAGTTTCAAAGTATTCCATGTACAGATTGGCTAAAATAGGACTTAAAGGACTACCCATACTACACCCGAATTTTTGCTTGTAGAATGATTCCCCGAATGAAAATACGTTATTAGATGCACATAATTCAACTAACTTTATTATTTTGTCAAGTGCCAAAGGGAAATGATCTGAATAGGGGGATAATTTTTCCCTTAAAAACTGAAGAACGTCCTGTACTGGTACTTTTGTGAATAGGGAGTCTACGTCAAGGCTTAAAAGTTTTATGTTGTGAAGTGGTATATGTGCTTCTCTGAATTTGTGACAAAAGTCTTCCGAATGTTTGATGTGACTGGGAGAAAAAGTGCCTAAAAAAGGAGAAAGGAGGCCAGCTAACCATTTAGAAATTTTGTAATTGAAAGCTCCGGCGCATGAAACGATGGGTCTGAATGGAAGATTGTCTTGTGTGAGTTTTGGGAAGACCATAAACAAGTAGGGTAAATTTAGGGATTAATTACTTTAAATTTCTCTAATAGTTCAATACTCTTTTTGTCTTGGCCAATTAATCTTACTTTCCGAAAAAATTCTGTGGGAACGTTCTGGAGGGGATTTTTCGTCAGTTTTTCGTAAGTATTTGTGTCGCTAAGGAGCTGGTTGATTTTGTCGAGGTAGAAGTCTTTGTCCATTATTACAATTTTGCCGTCTTTGTCGGATCTACTTATTATAACATCTAACTTTTTTAGCGAGTGGATGGCTATCATGAATCTGCGGGGAACAGGATATTTCTTATGAAGGTCAGTTAAAGCATTTAGTAACACTCCTTTTAAACATATCTCTTCACGGCTGTAGTTTTTGTCAGATATGAATTTATCAAAAGCCACTATGAAGTCTAGGTTGTTTTTGCGGTCTGGCATTAGGGCAAAGGATAAGCCTAAATTTAAAACTAAATGTTGATTTACAGTAAGGGGGGTGTTGGATAAGTTTAAAACTTTGTCTTGTTGTTCAAGATTATTCCATGCGCTATTATCTATTAGGTTATTTAACTTGCGTAAAAGTCTGTTGGAATGAGTCACGCTATTATAGGCAGCAATGTCGGAACAGAATGAAATCAGATACCTGTATACGTGGTCCGTAGTGAGGAGGCGAAGATTAGATTGAGTTCCATATATCACTCTGCGTAGCACGAAGATGTCGTTTCTCGTATTGGTGATTCTTTCTTCCAGGAAAATCTTGTGTGATAGAGGGAAGGGAATAATCTTGAACAACAAGACAAAGTTTTAAACTTATCCAACACCCCCCTTACTGTAAATCAACATTTAGTTTTAAATTTAGGCTTATCCTTTGCCCTAATGCCAGACCGCAAAAACAACCTAGACTTCATAGTGGCTTTTGATAAATTCATATCTGACAAAAACTACAGCCGTGAAGAGATATGTTTAAAAGGAGTGTTACTAAATGCTTTAACTGACCTTCATAAGAAATATCCTGTTCCCCGCAGATTCATGATAGCCATCCACTCGCTAAAAAAGTTAGATGTTATAATAAGTAGATCCGACAAAGACGGCAAAATTGTAATAATGGACAAAGACTTCTACCTCGACAAAATCAACCAGCTCCTTAGCGACACAAATACTTACGAAAAACTGACGAAAAATCCCCTCCAGAACGTTCCCACAGAATTTTTTCGGAAAGTAAGATTAATTGGCCAAGACAAAAAGAGTATTGAACTATTAGAGAAATTTAAAGTAATTAATCCTAAATTACCTACTTTTATGGTCTTCCCAAAACTCACAAAGACAATCTTCCATTCAGACCCATCGTTTCATGCGCCGGAGCTTTCAATTACAAAATTTCTAAATGGTTAGCTGGCCTCCTTTCTCCTTTTTTAGGCACTTTTTCTCCCAGTCACATCAAACATTCGGAAGACTTTTGTCACAAATTCAGAGAAGCACATATACCACTTCACAACATAAAACTTTTAAGCCTTGACGTAGACTCCCTATTCACAAAAGTACCAGTACAGGACGTTCTTCAGTTTTTAAGGGAAAAATTATCCCCCTATTCAGATCATTTCCCTTTGGCACTTGACAAAATAATAAAGTTAGTTGAATTATGTGCATCTAATAACGTATTTTCATTCGGGGAATCATTCTACAAGCAAAAATTCGGGTGTAGTATGGGTAGTCCTTTAAGTCCTATTTTAGCCAATCTGTACATGGAATACTTTGAAACTACAGTAATAAATGCAATAAAACCCAAAAACATGCTGTGGATGAGATACGTGGATGACATACTAACATTTTGGGATAATAAGTGGGGTAATTTTAATGAATTCCTCTCAAAATTAAACGCATTAGTGCCCAGCATCAAATTTAAAGTTGAATGGGAAACAGACAACAAAATTCCTTTTCTTGATGTTTTAATAATCAGAGACACGACAGAATACAAATTTACCATATACAGAAAACCAACGTTCTCACTTTTCATATATTCACTATTTTAGCTATCATGACAATACCATCAAGATAGGTCTAGCTAGCAACCTATTCTTAAGAGCCTTACGAATTTGTTCCCCAGATTTCCTGGGAAAAGAATTTGAACTAATTCGCAAGCAACTTTCATCTTTAAAGTATCCTGACCATATAATTGAGAAAGCAATTCAAAAAGCAAACGTAATTTTCTACCGACCCCCTAAAGACAAGACCAGAGACACACCCAACAATAAAATAAAAATTCCCCACCTGGAGACGATTAAGAGAGTAACTCACACCCTTGGGAAATCCAACCCTTTTGCATTTACCTACCCAAATACCTTAGCCAAATCCCTGATTAACGTCCAACAAAAGACATCGCCCAAAGACTCTGGGGTATATGAGATCCCATGCCAGGACTGTGACCAATCTTACATCGGATTTACAGGTAAATCACTTCCCAGAGATTAATACAACACAAACGGTCAGTTAGGTATGGACAACAGAACTCGGCTATTTTCAATCATATAAATGAACATAACCATAGAATAAACTGGAATATGTCACGTGTAATTTATAGCAGCAACTGCCGGTACAAGAGTCAAATGATGGAATCGGCCTTAATAAAAGAGAAGCAGGTAATGAACATCTCAAAAGGGAATTGGACATCCGACATCGTCGACGCAGTGTTCATTCAACCAACGCTTAAGAAGATTAAAGGAAGATTATCAGCGGGGGTGACCTAAATTGGCTTACTTGTGGACGAATCTCTTGGTATAAATACCACCTTTTCTGTAAACTTTTCTCATTCATATACCTGAAGAGAGAGACAGCAGTCTCTGAAATATAGTACTTTTCTCCCTACATTTTGGTGTTTTTATGGGCTCCTTATATATATATATATAAATATATATAGATATATATATATATATATATATATATATATATATATCTATAATTATATAAAAATACTCTTAGTGTTACTTCCTTCAATCCTTCCTCTCTAGAAAGGTCCACTTCCTTTTCTCCCAGGCATACTTTGGATGGAAGCGAATAAAAGAAGTCACCATTGTTCATAGCATCTCCTTTTCTAGAAACAACATTGTCGTATGAACGTTGGATTGTGTGCGAAATCCTAGATCGGTTTCCCTTGATTATCATCAACCATCTGCACTCAAGATATTATCTTGCTCTCGAAACAAGCAATTGGTAATTACGGCTCCTAATTGGTAATTACGACTGCTATTTGCGGAGACCTCCAGGGAACTGAAAAAAAAACTTTATCTAACAGAAACATAACTATGATCATACAACGAATCATTGTTCTCTATCCTATTTTTCATTAGGTACTGTATGATAAAGTATATTTAAAAAAAGTGCGCGATGTTACCAGCTTATGGACATATATACATTTGTCATTTACATATGAAAAAGCCTTTTACTTGTTGGTTTCTCTAGTTCAGATAATGATGGTTACTAACAAATTCTTCCCATACTCAGCTTCATACCTAGTCGGGGTCGCTGTTTTAGGTTACCATTTTTAGGTATAACACTCACTGAGCTGCAATCCTCCTTATAAAGCATAATCAATGCTGAGGGCACTAATGCAAAATTATAAACCAAAATGTCGGGGTCCTTGACTAATGATAATAATGATAATATGCAAGTAAAAAATACACCGAAAAAACTATGACGTAATCGAGTTTTCTGTACATCATATAAAGCTGTATGAAACTCTAAGCCACGGCATGAAATTCAGACAAGGCCTATGAAACTTTCAGCCATGACCCGTTGGTCGCCTGTTGTTGGTTCCCATAACGATGCCAGACGCACGATGCATGGCTAGCCTTAACCTTAAATAAAAAAATAAAAAACCTACTTAGTCTAGAGGGCTGCAATTAGGTACGTTTGATGATGAGATGGTGGATGAACAACATACCAATTTACAACCTTCTAGCCTCAATGTTTTTTTAAGATCTGAGGGCGGATAGCAAAAGTGCGGACGGACAGACAATTAGCCATCTCAATAGTTTTCTTTTACAGAAAACTAAAGGAAGAAGAAAACAAAAACCGTGGCTTCCACGTATACACTATCTACAGAAAATGTGCGTTATTATAGGTGGCGGCAACCAGCGAAAATGACGCCGTGATGTTTATTTCACAGCCACGAGCTGCGCGTAACATATTTTCGTTTTGTCCAAAACTGTCGTAAACGCCACTATTTTCCTTATTAATGGTACCTCGTTTACAGCACGTGCGCTTTTCCTCAGATAAATATAAAATATATATAAAACAATCGATTGGAAGCTTGCTATTGCCTAAACGTGGAAGGTTGGGATAAAGGTTAGCTCTGCATCAAGCTCTGCAATATTTGTTCAATCTGAAATAGTCACACTTTGTGCCGGCCCAAGGGAAATAACATTATTTACTGAGACACAATAATATGTAAAACAACCTTCGCTGACAATTTATGGGAGGTAAATTTAATCAGTCTCTTTGCGATCGCTTCATAAATAAAAGAAAGAGACTTGAATTGTTTCATTCCATCGTATTTGAAAATTACGATTTTCCATTTCCATTGACGAGAAGAAATGTTATTTCCACCCAGTTTTAGCTGATCACGCCTAAATCCCTCCTCGAGGCGACGAGAAGCATCTGTCAGACAGTGGTATTCAGAAAGCAAGATCGCAAACGAATCTATCACAACAGTAAAAGCGATGTGGACATTCAGCCGTAACGTCATAAAGATTGTAAGGCAAAATTCAAATTTCCTCAAGATCTATTGTCAACCTGCCTAGTGGCATATACCATGAAATTGATAAGAAATGAATACATAAAATAAAAGAAAAATAAAAATGTTGAAGACATATCAATAAAAAATAAATAGAAGATAACCAAATAGAAAATTATTGTTTCTTTTGTAAGGGGCAAACAGGAAAAATTTGTATGAAACGATAATGGATAGCTCAAAATACCAGTGATTTCATTGATGAACCCCCACACCTGACTTAATTTAAAGGGAGCATACGTTAATGAGGTTATAATAACGCAACACATAAATAAGAAAATAATGCAAAAATACAGTAATCTTTCATGCTTATGAACACATGTATTAACCATCGTCTATTCTTGAAGTCAGATTCCATCCTCGTGCAATGACATTAGATTCCACTCCTGGACTAAAATCTCTTCCACTTTTGGAGAAAACTGCGATCTGGGATAATAATTTCCTCCTGGGGTTGGATGTTTGCCTGGATGGGAGGATGAACGAATTCATCTGATACTGAATTGGCTTTGGGAGATGGGAAGAGAAGCGAATGTGAAACGAATAAAGATTCAGGGAGAGGGATTCTCTCTCTCTCTCTCTCTCTCTCTCTCTCTCTCTCTCTCTCTCTCTCTCTCTCTCTCTCTCTCTCTCACATAATGGAGTTGTGGCAAGGACGTGGTGTGCAACTATTGCGCTCTTTAGTGTGCTTATAAAGATATTTGACCAGTGGACGCCGAGATATTCAAAGATAAGGCATTTGACTTTTATAAATTCTAGCTGAAGTGAACGTTTATCTTACATTTTCTTCGAAACAACTTATTTATTCGAAGGTAACTGTTGCAAAAATTTGCATCTTTTTTTCTAGGTAATATCTTCATAATGATGTCCACTCATTTACAAAATTATATATTGCTAAGTTTGTCATTTTCTTAAATTTACCTCTTCACTGGCCTTTATCATTTATTGTAGAAGTTTTGCCTATGAGAAACAAGATGAATAACATTAAAGATTATAGGTGCATAAGCGTTCTATTTCGTTCTAGTATGGCAAAATTTCGTTGAGCAAAATTAGAATTTTTCTTTGTGACACATTTTTTCCCAAAGTCTTCGTTTAAGCTTCCTTCTTTATGCACAGCTCTTCATTATGAGGGATCAACTTTGGAATGTCCTACATCTTGTGCAACTGATATTTTCCTTATGCAGCTGTGAAATTCTGAGTAGTTAGGTTCATCAGTGTAGACGACTTGAAAAGAAACAGGAATGCGTCTTCTACCAATTAAAACAGCAAGATCCAGTTTCAAGTTTTAATATAAGTGGTCACAGTTCTTAAATAAATTTATATCAAGCATTTTTCTGGATGCTTTTGAGCGCTGAAATGATCGAAACTAACCGGAGATTTACAATTTTCACAGAATATGGTTTTACTTGAATGTGGATTGGTGTATCTGCAGGTCAGTGAATTATCAGAAAGTATTTCTATCTTTATGCTCTGTTACGTATTCAAAGACATTATTTTTTTCAGGTCTCTAAATAGATAAACAGTTAGACCGATAGATAGGTAAATAGATTGATCAGCTAACAGTTTTGTTTGCTTTACCCTGAACTATTATGTTTTATTTGTACACTGATTTCTGCTTGTATTTCCTAGATCTATTTGGTGTCCTTCTCATTCACAAGAAAGTTGGCACTATCCCTGTTTGCCGAGAGAGAGAGAGAGAGAGAGAGAGAGAGAGAGAGAGAGAGAGAGAGAGAGATAGAGAGAGAGAGAGAGAGAGAGAGAGAGAGAGAGAGAAAATGTTGAGGCGATTATTAAGTACAATTGAAAAATTGCAAGAAATAAATTTGAAAAAGCAAAACTTAATGGCATCTTCATAATTATTAAATGAAAATAATAAATATACTTATACAACTCGAAAGTGACCATTCAATGGATAATGACATTTATTATTATTATTATTATTATTATTATTATTATTATTATTATTATTATTATTATTATTATTATTATTATTATTATTATTCAGAAGGAGAAGAAGAAGAACCCAATTCATATGTCACAAGCCCACAGGGACCATTGACTTGAAACTCAAGCTTCCAAAGAATATGATGATCATTAGGTAGGAGGAAGAAGAAGTAAATTAATAAATTAATAGTTAGATAAATATATTAAAATGCAAGAAGAATAGCATCAGGTAGTAATGCATTGCATCTTACCTTGAACATTTGAAGTGCTAATTGCACGACATCCTCAGGGAGACTGTTCCACACTCCAACGTTGTGAGGAATAAGGGACCTATGGAACTGATAACTTCTACAGCAAGGCACATTTATTGCAGATTGGTGCTGCTGCTCAGCGAATGTGGCTGCTCTCGGCAGGAAAATGGGATCAGGGATCAATTGAGAATATGAAAGGCCTCTGTTGAAATACAACTTAGGAAAAACTGATAAACAAGAGACCATCTGTCGATGGTCCAAGTCATAATTGCTAATATTAGGAAACGGAGACCTACCACAGTGAACCACTCTATGTAAAAGAGATAAATCTTTGGCACTGGCAACAGCAGACATCCATACCGGAAAACAGTATTCTAGAAAAGGAACCACAAATGACCTAAAACAGGTTGCACTGACTTCATTATTATTATATAAACAAGGGAACTTCCATACAATACCTAACTTTCGTGCTGCATGTGTTGACACCTCAATTAGATGTTTCTCAAAAGTAAGATGTGAGTCAAAAGTTACACCTAGAATAGTTAAAGCTTCAGACTTATTCAGCAGTGTCCTATCCACCAGGAGGGGAAGATATGGTGAAAAATCTGCACAAGATCTGGTAATCAACAGTTTTTCATTTTACTGGAGTTCAGCATCATACCCCACTTAGTACACTATTCACTAATCCGCTCCAGGTCTCTACAGAGACTAAGGGCAGGTTCATTTCTCATAAGTGGAGATTTTGTAACACCCTCAAGTGTTGCATCATTGGCATACTAGACATTCTTGTTTTCTGGGCCAATAACCATATCACTTTCATATACAAAAAATAACAGTGGACCAAGTACATTTCCTTGTGCAACTCCAGACACAATGGGTCCTGGTTTGCTAAAGACCCTATCAACAGCAACTCGTTGCTGCTGCCCTATAAGGAAATCTTGAAGTAAACAACAATACTATATCGGCATAAAAATCTATAGCATCTAGTCATCTTAGGAGACAACACACTAAAAACTTTTTTGAAAAGCAAACTGAAAAACCATCGGGATCTTCTCCACTCTAGCTATCAAGCTTATCAAGAATTGTTCTAACACCCCTAGACCGAAATGCAAATTTTGTAAGAATAGGTTCAGGATGACGAGTATTAGGGAGAGGGACATTCTCAGTGATTGCTCAGCTTTGAAAGTTCGATAAAGCAGTGCAGATAAGTCTCCCAAAAATAGAGATGCCAAATTAGTCCACCACAGGTAAGGTTGAGTAATTCCTACAAGTTTCCCCTTTGAAGAATTATTGTATTTTCTTTGGTAAATGATAAATTCTATGCGCAGCAGGGCGAAAATCAACAAAAATGGTGTGATTTTCATATGAATAACATCGTCTCCATATGAATTTGATCTGTTTGACCTGGTAAGCCCGTCTGCATGTATCATCAAACCAATGCTGGTCATTTGTCCTGAATTTAATTATCTTTCTAGGGACATAACTTACTAAAATAGCTTTCAGCGAATAATTTAACTTCTTCTAGTGATCTGGATCTGATATAGCATCTGAAATATTAAGTACCTGATATCCTTCAATAATGCGATCCCATTTGGCTGAAATCTACAGCCAAATGGGATCGCATTATTGAAATCTAGAGCCAAATATTAAGTATCTGATATCCATCAATAATTCGATCCCATTTGGCTCTATATTTCAGCCTAAACTCAAAACCAAATAAATATTAGCAATAAGAAAAACTAATTAAAAGTAGGATGTAGTGAAAGTCACTTCATCGTTTGTCTCGTCTTCAAGGGCCATTTTCAGGATCTGGAATAAATCAAGAGCTGAAGAATGACCTTCATGATAGTTAAATTGAGGCTTTAATGGCAAAACCTAATAAAGGTCAATATAAAACCGGTTTATTTGGGGGATACTTCCATCAGAGTTGTTTGAATTATTATTCTTTCATCTTTAATGCCAAACAATCATTTAGTTTATTGTTTTGATATAATGGCATTTCGTTAAAAAACAACAAAATAATAATAATAATAATAATAATAATAATAATAATAATAATAATAATAATAATAATAATAATAATAATAATTATAATAATAATAATAATAATAATAATAATAATAATAATGAATAATAATAATATAATAATAATAATAATATAATAATAATAATAACTATTAATAATTAATAATAATAATTAATAATAATAATAATAATCTAATTATAAATAATAATAATTAAAATCAAATAACTAAAATAATAATAATAATAATAATAATAATAATAATAATAATAATAATAATAATAATAAACTCTATTTTTAATTATTAACTCACCCATACCTGTATCTATACCATTAAACGTAATTATACAAAAGTAAAACTTATTATTCGTCTGTATCTGTTGTTGCTGAGAGTCCTTGATCTAATATAGAGTTAAATAGCACATTTAAATCATGTCTACAAAAATAAATGAATGGGCACCCACGCTTTAATTTTTGTAGACATTATTAATTGTAAGAAAATCCTGCTGTGTATCAAAACAAGTATTTTGTACTTTTTACTGCATTTTAAAACTAGCTTGTTTAGAAAAAAAAAATTTTATACCTTTTAGTCTTGACAGAAATTGTAATCAATTTATGGCTGTAGCTAACGAAATTTATCGTGATATTCGTTAATATCCTGTCGCGCAAAAGAAAATTAAAAAAATCCAAAGAGTTATTTACTTCATACAAATCCTGAGACACTGAAAGAGGTTTCTGTAAGGTCACTAGAGGTCACTGCTGACCTACTGATCAGCTGAGGTTCTATTGTCACCAGGACTGAGTAATCACGCAAAATTTCAAGTCCATCAGACGAAGGGAACAGGTTGAAAATTGAATGACAAAATTTGACCCAAACAAACAAACAAACAGAAAAACAGACAAAACAGCAAACGAAATAAAAGTGTATAAAAGATAACGCTCTCCTCAGTAACTACACTGCAAGTCATTCCAAACTACCATTTTAACAGCACCTCATGGACAATGATAGCATATATTTTTCAATTAATGTGTTTCACTTCAAGTGTGAAAATTCTATTATTCCTGATCTACTCTTCGTGAAGCAACCACATTGTCATATCCTTATCAGCAATGATTATTTTAAACCCAAATGCTATCCATCAAATATATTCCTAGAATATGTCAAGAAAACATTGGATATGTTCTTTCTCCTTCCACTTGGCACTTAAATTAATATACTATACCATTTTTCCATTTACACAATCTAAAAAGGATTTTATCGAATTATTTTACCACAGTTGACGTGAAGTTACATGTAAGAATCCAAGAACTAAGAAAAATGGCCCCCTTTGATACAGTCCGGTGTTGTTTATCTAATTACTTGCAGTCAGTGCCGTTGTCAGACGTACGTGGTAACAGGCCCCGACTGCTTAAAGTCAGATGTGACGCACATATTGGAGTTAGCTTCCGTTCTGGGCGGAAGCTGTCCAGTCCTGAGACGTCAAGTATCAGAAATCATACTTAAGGACGCAAAAGTAAAGTAAACTATAATGATTTTAAGAATAATATGAACCAGCCAACACGAACACCACCTCCCTATTCTTGAAACATTAGCGACCAATAAGCTTGTTCTCCGACGGGGGTTAATGCCGTCAGTACACCTCATGAAGTGCACTGTAGGAATGACTAAAGGCTCTCTGCAGCATCCCTTCGGCCCTAGCTGCAAACCCTTTCATTCCTTTTACTGTACCTC
>NC_061097.1:56369699-56447199 GCF_015104395.2 Macrobrachium nipponense | reverse complement strand
GGAGGAGTTACTTGATTTACTTCGATTACTACAAAGGGGAATAATGACTTCATTATTTAACTGAACTCAAGGAAACACCTGGCAAAGATTTTACGCGGCACTTGAAGGCTATAACAGTGGAAGGAATAATTAAAGGTGAAAGATATGTCGAGAGAAAGAGATAGAGAACAAGGGCGGGTTTCTCTCAATTCCCAGAAGTACTTAACGCACAAACACGTTTGTGGGCTCTTCCTTCCTGTAGCAGAATTGGGCAGGCAAAATAGATGGGTGTTTGTTGTCGTCGTAACAGGTGAGAGAGGGTCCGCCCTGGATAGGCCCTTAGGGGAGCTTCGGAAAGATAGGGCTTGTCTCGACCGTCTCTGTGCTGCAACACACTGACCTCTGCTAGGTCGTAAAATCTTCTCCAACAAACGGGTTGCCCTTCGGCTGTCTTCCTCTGTGAGATTCTGAGAAACCAAAGGAATCCGCCAGAACAGGGCGACAGAAAACAGAAATGGCGAAGGGTGCAGCTCAGACAATAAATGCAGGTGTTTCCTCTGGGGGATGTCACTTCTTCCCAGCTGGTTCCCATTTTTAAATGGGGTCGCCGTTTTGGGGGATGTTACTAAGGGACAGAATTTGGACCTGGACTACCACCCAGCTCTACAAATTGATTTGGTTCTTTACTTTCTAAATGTTTCAGTTTCTTGTCAGGCACAAGGCCTGATATTCATGACAGTGTGTATGACATAGCATCTGGGCTAGAATCCTCAACCCTTAAGGTTATATGCTGCCTGAACCACCTCCTACAAATAGGAAAAACAGGGATTCTCAAAGCACGATCACTGTGCTTTCTTACTTTGTTAAGATCTTGTATGCATGAGCAAGAGGACACCAATATAGTATTATTTCATTTTTATTTTCTCCGGTTTTCAAAGAGACTTATGTGATAAATGTAGCAATGATGTGTCTTATTATGCATTAGCTAGCATGGTGCAACGGATAATGTGCGCACATACATGCCAACGGCAGCATTCAAGCTAAGAGATATTAATGGTGAAAACCACCATTAGCAATCACCTCGCCGACCAAAAAAAAAAAAAAAAAAAAAAAAAAAAACTTTAAGACCTCTTTCCTCCAAGCAAGTTCACGACGTTAATTAAATTGCACCATGATATCGTAGTCATCCTCTGCAAAAAAGAAATCCAATTCATAAAATTTCAACAGCAAGAAGAAAGAAAAACTCGCAAACATGAGGACGTGATTCAACCGCTGAAATTCTCTAGCACAACAAATGATGCTGAGGAAGATTGAACATGCTTGTCAGGGGGCGCAAATTTCCAAACTTTTCAGTGTAGTGAAATTATGAAGAGAGAGAGAGGAGCGTTGGTTTGATATAACTTTGTATCCTCTGGGAAATAAGAGGCTGGGATTCTTTGGAGGCTTAATTTTTACCTGTCTTACCGTTTTTACATATTTGTATGTCAAAATACACTGAATTTGCGTTTGACAGATTAAAGAGTAAACTTGACCATCATAGTGTCTGAGAGATAAAAGATAGAACGGTTGAGATATATATATATATATATATATATATATATATATATATATATATATATATATATTATATATATATATATATATATATATAGTGCCATTCATGACTCTTGCATTTCTTTACTGATTTTCCATTCATCCAATACAAGTATGACTAGAGTAAAAAGGGAGGAGCATGGGGTTGTTTTTGTATTTCAGATTGAGGGTTGTCATACAGTTCGCACCTTTTCCAGATTTCAAAATTCTCTTTTCAAGTAATAGTGAATACAATAGCGGGACATCCGGACAGTCCTTGAGAATTCCCTCAGGATTCTCGAGCTAGCATTTGCATGAATCACGGGACCTTTGAGAACACCTGCATCCCCCTTAACGATGTCCTTCAGACGAGACCAAGAAGCATACCGTCCCTTAAGCCTTTTGTTAAATTCCCTGTGCAATTACTTATAACCACCTTTAACGACCTCTAGCTGTCATTAGTGCTTCACGCCACCCAGCTAGCTGGCCGCCTGCATTTGGTCACAACACATGGCAAAGGAGACAGATTCAATTTTCACATCACTCATTCTATTGTGTCAATTCCCTTGGGGTCACTATACCCTCGTTATACCATGGCCACCGAAAGAGAAGGCCGTCTTGATGGGGGCGCGAAGCAGGGGAGGTAGTCCGATGGTTGTGCTTTAATCCGCATCTCGGATGAAATTTCTTAAACATTTGTGAAGCCCTCTTGACTTGCTATGGTATAATTGATAATCATTCATAGGAAATAAAAGAAATTATAAAAGACCTAATTTATGGATGATAAATAAAAGAATTAGTTTAAGTATGATAGAATTATAATGCTAGTAAAAAAAATAGTGCATTAAGATAAGTTATACAAAAAGAAGCAGTGACTTTACAAAGCATAATCATAATCATAAATTGGTGCTATAAATATGGAATAAACAAAAATAAAAAAAAATAATGATAATTTACTCTAAATTATTATTTGAAATGCTGGAAGTATTTTGGGAACAATCTTATTTTTTCGTAACAGTCTCCAACTTTCTTTTTTTGGTTAAGTTTTTGCTTGCTACAATCGGGTTATTTTCCTGACAACAATAATTATTCATTAATACATTTGTAGAAGCCCAAATCATCATTTTCTCTATCTGTTCAGTGTTGTGTCCTGAGTCGCAAAATTCATTTGGAAACAGAGCCTCATGTTCTACAAGAATATTATATATGATTGCTGAGGCAAAATTTCTCTGATCATTACACGTTCTGAATTGAGGTATTTGTGTTAATTTATTGATTGTTATATAACAATACATAACAATATTTGCTGCCGTGTCATAAGGATATAATAAAGAGGCTCTACTAATTCCTGAAAGATATCTGTGTTTTTATCGAAAGATCTCATCACGCGCTCCAGTGATAATTGTTTTGCAAGAATTACATTTCCCTTTTTTGTAAACAGAATAACAACAGTAGCCTGCTAAATATGCGATTATTGGAAATACCCCCTTCCAATTGTCAATATCATTCTGTGTTACTTGCAAAGATATGTCACGCACAGTACCTTTTACTGTATGAATGGTTTCTAAATCATTCCAATTAATTTCATCATTTTTGTTTAAGAACAGACATCATCCTCAGCTTCTTTTCACATTCAAACACCTGCCGTACAGAAATATTGTAGTGGCCACCTGCAAGCTGTCGATATTGCCCAAACCTAAATTCGAGATTGTCAGTTTGAAATTTCCCTGTCAACACATACTCCATATGTAACTCAGTCAGGCAGTACTTTGTTGCCTCTAACATCGCATTGGTTGTATGTTTCAGTGCTGTGAACGTCTCTTTTGTTAATGTCCCACCGAATTCTTTAGTTTCATCCCAAATTTCCAGCCAAGCTACGCATATTGATTTTATTAGCAAAACACTACACCAGTATTCCACAAACGATATTATAATTTCAATAGTAATGAGGTATATGTCAAGTGTATTTTTATACTCACTTTGCTATATTTGGTCGGGGTGTAGCTTTCTCGTTTTATGGCTCGTATCCATTTTGATGCAGTTCTTCGTAATTCCCCTTGCAATTTGGGAAAACACAATGATAAGGCATCGTCGCAGAAACACTCGCAAACTTATGTTTACTATCAATATCCCTTTTGTTCTACAAATAACGGAAAAAAAGATGGTCATTCACTCGCAAAAATCAGCGGTGTGACCCCTTCTGAATTTAGATGAGTACTAAAGCAGGTAGTCTGACTGACCGTCTATTTCCTAACATCCTCTCCACTTCCATTCCTAGATCCTCAATTTTACATTTGAATTTTGTCTCTCAAATTCCATTCCATTTTATTGTAGGAAGAAAGATATATTTGTGTTATTAATTGAAGTGATGTAGTCATATTCTTGAATAGTGATTTAGTTGTATTTGGTGACAAGCCTTCGAGCAAATATTTTGCTTGAAACTTAGTGTGAATGTTACAAAGGTTTTTAAGATATTTTTAATATTTCAAGAAGTCTAATGATATTTTCAAGATATTTTTAATATATTTTCAAGAGATTTTTAAGGGATTTTTCATCAAGTTTCAAGAGAAGTTTGAATTTTTTTCAATAGGTCTCATGAGATTTTTAGAGAATTTCATGAATTTTCATGAGATTTTCAAAGGTTTTCAATAGATTTTTAAATTATTTTCAATAGGTTTCATGATAATTTTATTATTTTTCAAAGGTTTCATGAGGTTTTCAAATTATTTTCAAAGTATTTTATGACATTTTCAAAAGGAATTCAAAGGAATTTTAAGATCACAAGTGGTCTTATGATATTCTCAAGATATTTTGAATATATTCTTAAAATATTCTAAAGGATTTCACTAGCTTTCATAAGATTTTCAAAAGGCTTAAAGAGAGATTTGCAAGATTTTAAACAGGTTTCATGAGATTTTCAAATGATTTTCAAGTGTCTTCATGAAATTTTCAAGAAATTTTCAAAACGTTTTAAAAGATTTTTAAGATTTGAAGAAGTTTAATTGAAATTTTCAAAATATTTTCAACATAATTTACAGATATTCTTAACGGATTTCACTACCTTTCATAAGATTTTTTAAAGAATATCATGATTTTTCATATGATTTTCAAAGATTTTCAATAGATTTCTGAATGATTTTCAATATGTTTTTAGAGATTTTCAATGTTCTTCAAAGGTTCCATGAGGTTCTCAAATGATTTTCAAGTGAGTTTATAATATTTTTCAGAGATTTTCAAGAGGTTACCAAAAGATTTTTAAGATTTCAAGAAGTTTTATGATATTTTCAAAATATTTTCAATAGATTTTCAAGATATTTTTGAGGGATTTCACTAGTTTTCAGAAGACTTTCTGTAGATTTTAATGAATTTTATGTGAGTTTCAAAGGTTTTCAATAGATTTTTAGATAGCTTTCAATAGGTTTGTGAGATTTTCTGTTTTGTCAAAGGTTCCATGAGGTTTTCAGATGATTTTCCAGTGACTATATGATATTTTAAAGAGATTTTCAAGAGGTTTTCAAAAGATTTGTAAGATTTCAAGTAATCTCATGATATTTTCAATATATTTTCAATATATTTTCAAGGGATTTCACTAGCTTTCAGTAGACCTTTTATAGAATTTTATGAATGTTCATGTAATTATCAAAGGTTTTTGATAGATTTTTGAGTGGTTTTCAATAGGTTTTGTGAGATTCTCTATGTTCTTCAAAGGTTCCATGAAGTTTTCAAATGATTTTCTATTGACTTTATGACACTTTCAATAGATTTTAAAGAGGTTTTCAAACGATTTTTAAGACTTCAATAAGTCTCATTATATTTTCACTACATTTTCAATATATTTTTGAGTGATTTTCAAGTTACTTTATGACATTTTCAAGAGATTTTCAAGAGGATTTAGAACGGTTTTTAAGACTTCAAGAAGACTGGTGATATTTTTGGGATATTTTCACTAGCTTTCATGAGATTTTCTGGAGAATTTCAAGGATTTTCATGAGATTTTCAAAAATTATCATTAGATTTTAGCATGATTTTCAATAGGTTTCATGAGATATTGATATTCTTCAAAGCTTCCTTGAGGGTTTCAAATGATTTTCAAGTGTCTTTATGACATTTTTAAGAAATTTTCGAGACATTTTCACAAGATTTTTAAGATCTCAAGAAGTCTAATATTTCCAGTTATTTACAATATATTTTCAAGAGATTTTTAAAGGATTTTCAACAAGTTTTAAGAGCTACTTGAAAGATTTTCAATAGGTTTCATGAGATTTTGTAGAGAATTTCATTAATTTTTATGAGATTTTAAAAGGTTTTCAAAAGATTTTAGAATGATTTTCAGTGGGTTTCATGATATTTTGATTATTTTCATAAGCATTCATGGGATTTCAAATGATTTTCAAAGCATTTTATGACATATTCAAGAGGTTTTCAAATGAATTTTAAGATTTCAAGAGGTCTTCTGATATTTTCAAGATATTTTTAATATATTTTCAAGAAATTCTATAGGATTTCACTAGCTTTAATGATTTTTTCAAAATGTTTTAAGAGAGATTTGAAAGTTTTTCAATACGTTTCTTGAGATTTTTTTTAGTATTCAAAGCTTCAATGAGGTTTTCAAATGCTTTTCAAGTGTCTTTATATTTTCAAGACATTTTCAAGACATTTTCAAAAGATTTTTAAGACTTCAAGAAGTTTCATTGATATTTTCAAAGTATTCTCAATATATTTTCAAGATATTTTAAAATGATTTCACTACCTTTCATAAGATTTTCAAGACAAGTTTACGAATTTTCAATAGTTTTTGTGAGATTTTCAATATTCTTCAAAGCTTTCATGAGATTTTAAGATGTTTTCAAACGATTTTCAAGATTTCAAAAGTCTCATGATATTTTCTAAATATTTGAAATTTATTTTCAAGAGAGTTTCAAGTGATTTCACTTGATTTATTGACATTTTCAAAAGGTTTCACGATAGTTATGAGTGATTTTCAAAAGATTTCATAATATTAGTGATATTATTGAAACCTTCCATGAGGTTTTCAAAAGTTCTACAGGTTACTTTATGACATTTTCAAAAGATTTTCAGGATGTTTTCAAAGTAATTTTTAAGATTTCATGAAGACTCATAATATTTTCAAACATTTTCAATAAATTTTCAAGAGGTGTTTGGGCTGTCACTAGGTTAATTGATATTTTCTAAAATATTTCATGAATTTTCATGAGCTTAGCAAAGTGTTTAAAGATTTTTCACAGATTTTCAGTATGTTTCACTAGATTTTCAAAATTCTTCAAAGCTTCCATTAGGTTTTCAAATTATTTTCAAGTGTCTTTGTGACATGTTCAAGAGATTTTCAAGGTGATTTCCAAAGATTTTTAGGATTTTAAATAGTCTCATGATATTTTCAAAATAATTTCAATATATTTTCAAGATATTTTAAAAGAATTTCACTACCTTTCATAAGATTATCTAAGAATTTCATGAATTTTCATGGGAGTTTCAAAGGTTTTCAATTGTTTTTGAATGATTTTCAATAGGTTTTTAGAGTTTTTAAATGTTCTTCAAAGATTCCAAGGGATTTTCAAGTGACTTTATGACATTTTGAAGAGATTTTCAAGAGGTTTTCAAAAGATTTTTAAGATTTCAAGAAGTCTCATGATGATTTTTACGAAATATTTTCAAAATATTTGCAAGATATTTTTAAAGGATTTCAGTAGACTTTCTATGGAATTTTATGAATTTTCATGTGATTTTCAATGGTTTTCAATAAATTTTTGAATATGAATCTGAAGACTATTTCTTTTAACTGCATCTTGATGTGAGGTTTTGCACAAAGGCATCTCGTTCAGAGAAAGAGTCTTGGTCATTAGTCGGGTGAGTGAAGCAGAATAATCATAAGGTTTCCATGATTTCGTCATTTTCCAAATGATCCTGATGAGCAACAGACACAAAAATTGAAATAAGCACAGGGGTTCTTCTGGAAATATAAATAGTATGAAGAGCAGGTATTTGTCAGAAAGCGATTTAGTCCCGTTGTTTTACAAATCTCTATTGTCATTAATCATAGACATCCGATCCTGCTATATATCTTTGATGTCGAAGTCTCTACCGGAAAAGAAATTCAAGTAAGGTAGAGTGAATCCACGTCGGAAATTTCTAGAATTCGTAATTGACAAACAGACAACCGGACAAGTGGAAATCTGTCACATGATTGTTTAGTTTTTTTCTTATTGACTATGAAATTATAAACCTCGTAACCAGTTTTAATTTAATAAATAAAAATGTTTGTAGGTAGCCCGATTTCCTCAATTAATTAGAATAAAGAAATGGATGGCTTGGAAAAGAAAAAGCAGTCCAACGTGAACAGATCAGGTCTTTTTTAAGGCAAATTAAAACGGAAATTTCCTAAACTACTGGAATTAAAGGCCTTGGATAAAAACGTGGACCAATTAAATCAATTACATTTTGCCAAAAAAGGAAATTCTAGGTACGTGTATCCCATATTAAAATAAACTTCAATGAAAAGTTTAAAACTTTTCTTGAGTATAAATGGGAATTAACATAATATGGTAATATATGATTAAAAGGTAATTAGTAAAGGAAGAATTTTTGCGAAACGAGAAGTGTACAAACATCACTTACAAAATCGTACCCTAAGCATACCTATCATTAATTCTAATTATCAAAGGTACACTATGCCACATCCATAGTATATTCAGTACTGATCTATAAAAATACTTTCGGGATATTATCTCATGAGTTTCCGAGTCACGAATTGTAAATCAATCATATTCACATATCAACAGTACATACATATTGATATGAGCATGCTTGTTCTGTTCATGATTCACATTTTATATTAGGAAAATCTGTGTTTCTCAAGCCCTAAGAATAAGATGAGAGAGAAAAGGCAAGAGAGACTCTGGAAAAAACAAGAAATGGTGCGCAGTCCACCAAAGGTTGGAGAAGTGGCCTCCAAGGTACTCATAAAAGAAGAAAAGCTTTAGACATAAAAACTAGGCCGGATCTCTCTCTCTCTCTCTCTCTCTCTCTCTCTCTCTCTCTCTCTCTCTCTCTCTCTCTCTCTCTCTCTCTCTCTCTCGTAAGTAGCCATCTTGCTTGGTGAGTCGTACCCGCGTGAAGTCAGATTAATCAACAGATATCACAAGTTTAACATACGACTAGAATTTGAGAAATATCTAGAAGTGTTCGTGAACTATCGGTGATAAGATTAGTGTGAAAATAGTAGGATAAAGCGTCTTCTAAGTTAGTTTATCAAGTGTAATACTATAAATCAGAACAAGATGGCAGTAAGTTCCAACTGCGGGAAGAGGTGGCGTAATTTGGCGTGTCTAGCAGATTCGCAATACGATGAGGTAGCAGGAAGGGAACTGGCATTTCTCATCTATGAAATCAGCAACAGTCCTAACCAAAAAGATACAAAAGCATTCATAGATATATTAGAAGGATATAATCCTTCAAACTGGAACAAATCTAATGAAAACATCTTGAAAATAATTGAAGAAGTTCCAAATAAAATCCAAGTGGTCAAGAGACTCATAAAGAAAATATACATAAACCAACATATTCCGACAAAGAAAATGAATAAGGTGAATCTTGTGAATATCCTAATTGATGCATTAGGAAAAAGAATGCCAAAAGCATGCAAACTGTGTAAGGTTTGGTATAGCATAGTCAATCCACAAAACCTAATCAGAAAATGTGCTGCATGCAACATTCCGACCCATCCACAGTGTGCTGAGGTAATACAAGATTTGAGAAAAGATACAAGAATTTTTTGTTCAACATGTCTATCATGGATAGACAATGTTATTAAATCAAGATTGAATGTACAAATAGTTGAGGATGAAGAAGAAGAGGAAGAGGAAGAAGAAGAAGAAAAAGAAGAAGAGGAAAACGGAAGAGAAGTAAACAAAAATGAAATGACAGAAAAAAATAAGGAAAACAAAGAACAAGATAAAAGTATGGATGCAGAGATACTCATTGATACTACATATGAGGCAATAAAGCAGCATACCTACGAAGAAATACATTACGATATGACAACAGAAAAGCAAATCCGAAGAGGCTCTACCCAGATCTATACAATGACGGGAAAAGAGGAAAAAATAGACAAGAAAGACAAAATCTGCAACCTTTTGAAAAGAGGGAATTGCAGATTTGGAGAAAGATGTTACTACAAACATCCTAAGATATGTCAAAACTATGAAATATATGGTAAATGTGCATACTTAGATGGATATGGGGATGATTGCAGAGATCTGCATCCAAAAATATGTAAAAACCTAAAAGAAGGAAAAGGATGTAAGTTCGACAAAAAATGCAAATATAGCACCCTGTAGCCATGAATCATAATCAAATAAATAACCAACCAAGTAATAAAATCCAAAATAAGAAAGAAACAAATAAAGAGAGAAATCAAGAATATCAGGTAAAAGAGAAAAGCAAACCACCAATGAGATATGCAGAGGTGTCAGCAAAAAATTTCAAAGCATCAGCTCCGAAATTCTACTCAAGAGATAATAACTGTATTTATTATGCAAGAGGATATTGCAGAAACGGAGAAAATTGCAGATTCAGACACAAAATGAATAATTATGATGAAGGAAGATCAAATATTATGGAAAAGTTGGATTTTTTAATGTCAGAATTTCTGGAAATGAAAAAAAGAACAACATACCAGAACAGGAAAGAGACATGGGAAAAATCCTTATTACTACCAGTATTAAATGAAGGAGAAAACACGCAAACCATCATAGTGATGAATGCGCAGGGTTTAGTTACGAGTAACTCAAAAAGAAAAATAGAGTACTTAGAAGAACTAACCCAAAATGAAAAGAAAATAGATATAATGAATATAAGTGAAACCTGGTATTCCCAAGAGACTGGGAATGATGATCAAATAAAAGGGTTCCAAACTTATAGATCAGATAGAAAAAATAGGAATCAAGGGGGAACCGCAATATATGGGAAAGACAAAAAACAAGGAAAAATATATGAAAAATATAGTAACTCAGAATGTGAACTAATAGCGGTAGAATTTGAATCTGAAAAATGATGAAACATAGTAATATATAGACCTCCTAACTACTAAAGAGTTTGACTTAATAATTGAAAAAGTTGGATGATATATGTAGAAATCACAAGGACTGGACTATTCTCCTATCTGGTGACCTTTAACTTTCCTTTCTTTCGTAGAATGGAAAGAACGAATAGGAGATTGTGGTTGTACTTATACATATAAAAAAGAGAGTAATAGTAGTGCAGAAGATAAGAGGCAATTTGAAAAGCTATTAGATATGCTACTAGAATACAACATTCAACAAATAAATCACCTGCCAACAAGAAAGGAAAATACTTTAGACCTAGTATTTGTGAACGAGATGAATTATGTTAAAGAAATAATAGTTTATAATGCGAATATTTCAGACCATAATGTCATAGAATTAACAGTTCATTCCAAAGCAAGTGAAAATAGAGATAAGCAAGAATGAAAAAGTGGGAAGGATATGGAAAATACAACTTCTACAGTAAAAATATAAAATGGTCAGAAATTAATGAAGAATTAAACAAAGATTGGGATAACATTTTCGTAAGTGATGACATAAGGGTAAATACGGAGATATTATATAAAATATTGGAGAAAATAGTGGAAAAATATATACCGAAGAAGAAAAGTAAACATCATTCATGCATACCAAGAGACAGAAGGATCTTGTTCCAGAAAATCAGAAAGTGGAAAAAAGGTCTTGCAAAAGAAAAAAATGCATGGAAAGTTATAGAACTAAAAAGTAAGATAGAAAATGCAGAACAAAAGATTATACAATCAAAAGAAAATGAAAAACGGGACTTGGAAGAAAAAACCCTATTAAATATCAAGCAAAAACCCCAACCCCAAGCTATTATACTCATATGCGAAGAAGATGAATAAAAGAAGAATAGAAATAGGCCCTCTGAGAATTGAAGGGAGATTAACGAATGAAAAAAAGGAAATTTGCAACATACTGGCAGAACGATATAAGAGAGAATTCACCCCTAGAATAGATAATGAAGATAATGATATAGAAGTAAGGGATGAAAATAGTGAATATTTAGCTGACATAGATATTAATGAAGCTGATATTGTGCAGGCTATTAATGAAATTAAAAATGGAGCTGCTGCAGGGCCTGATGGAATTCCTGCTATTTTGTTAAAGAAAGTAGTTCATTCTATCGCAAAGCCACTTGCAATATTATTAAGACAAAGTGTAGATACAGGCAAGATTTATGATGAGCACAAATTAGCATATATTACCCCTACTTTCAAAAGTGGATCAAGACTAGAGGCAAGTAATTATAGGCCTGTGAGTCTAACATCACATATTATGAAAGTGTATGAAAGGGTAATGAAGAAAAATATTATGAAACATTTAATAAAAAATAATTTGTTTAATAAAGGACAACATGGTTTCGTACCCGGAAAAGTACACAAACCCAACTGTTAGTCCACCGTGAGAACATATTCAAAAATATGAAAAGCGGAAATGAAACAGATGTGGTTTATTTGTACTTTGCAAAAGCTTTTGATAAAGTAGACCATAATATATTAGCGAAGAAAATTAGAAAACACAATATCGTGGATAAAGTAGGAAGATGGTTAAAAGAATTTTTACACAACAGAAAACAGATAGTTATTGCAAACGACGAAAAATCGGATGAAGTCAAGGTAATATCCGGTGTGCCGCAAGGTACGGTGTTAGCTGCAATACTGTTTGTTATTATGATTGAAGACATAGACAATAATGTGAAGGATTCGGTAGTGAGTAGTTTCGCAGATGACACAAGAATAAGTAGAGAAAATTACTTGTGATGAAGATAGGAACGCTCTACAAAGAGACCTTAACAAAGTATATGATTGGGCAGAGGTAAATAGGATGGTATTTAACTCTGATAAATTTGAATCAATAAATTATGGAGACAGAGAAAGAAAGCTATATGCATATAAGGGACCTAATAATGAGACAATCACAAATAAGGAAGCAGTTAAAGACCTTGGTGTGATGATGAATAGGAACATGTTATGCAATGATCAAATAGCCATTCTGTTGGCAAAATGTAAAGCAAAAATGGGAATGTTGTTACGGCACTTCAAAACAAGAAAAGCTGAACACATGATTATGCTTTATAAAACATATGTTCGTAGTCCTCTTGAATATTGCAATATGATATGGTACCCACACTATCAAAAGGATATTGCACAAATAGAGAGTGTACAAAGGTCCTTTACAGCTAGAATAGAAGAAGTTAAGGACCTAGACTACTGGGAAAGACTACAATTCTTAAAATTATATAGTCTAGAAAGGAGAAGAGAACGCTACATGATAATTCAGGCATGGAAACAGATAGAAGGAATAGCAGAAAATATCATGGAACTAAAAATATCAGAAAGAGCAAGCAGAGGTAGATTAATAGTGCCCAAAACTATACCAGGAAAAATAAGGAAAGCACACAGGACATTAATCCACTACACACCAGCATCGATAATGCAGCGTCTATTCAATGCGTTGCCAGCTCATCTGAGGAATATATCAGGAGTGAGCGTAGATGTGTTTAAGAATAAGCTCGACAAATATCTAAACTGCATCCCAGACCATCCAAGATTGGAAGATGCAAAATATACCGGAAGATGTACTAGCAACTCTCTGGTAGACATTAGAGGTGCCTCACACTGAGGGACCTGGGGCAACCCGAACAAGATGTAAGGTCTGTAAGGTAAGGTAAGGTCAAGGAGTAAGAATTACCTTCTGGTGCAAGTGAAACCCTGCCAATCTATCCCAATGCAAGAAGTAAATTACGATTTCTCTCTGTAATATTTTCTTGCCAAATAACACAAGTCTTGATAAACATCTTAAGGTTCAGTGAGTGAGGTTCTTTTATTTCATCAATATTTTCCTTGGGTTTCCATTGACTGGAAAAATTGTGATTTTTCTTCAAGTTTTGTAACGATTCGACAATTATTCTATTTCTTTATCTTAAAAAAAATAAAAAATATATATTTCAATCAATAAGACAAAAATCATATTGAAATGCTCGTGAAAAATTACATTATACAATTCTACTCTAGCTGGATTGATAAGAATGACTACTATATATATATATATATATATATATATATATATATATATATATATATATATATATATATATATATATATATATATATATACGTATATATATATATATATATATATATATATATATATATATATATATATATATATATATATATGTATGTATGTATGTATGAGGTGGATCCAATAATGATGCCTAAAGGAAAGAAGTTTCATCAGTTTATATATAT
Organism: Macrobrachium nipponense; assembly: GCF_015104395.2. NCBI lineage: Eukaryota > Metazoa > Arthropoda > Malacostraca > Decapoda > Palaemonidae > Macrobrachium > Macrobrachium nipponense. Next base: position 56,433,296 of record NC_061097.1, on the reverse strand, counting down.
TCTTTTCCTGATATTTCAAAGGAAACCTCTTCACCAGTAACAAGGTTTTTCTCATAGGGAGAACCTGCCTATATGATTATCGTTCATAACTAAGGATTGGCAAGCGAAGTACTGTCCAGTAATTGAGAAGTGCTAAAAAAAAACTGGAGCGTTTATTGGGTATCTTTGGCTCATAACATAAGACCTCTTACATTTTTCCATAAGTTTCATTTCACCCTTACAGCTATAACAAAAAAGAAAGAACAGTTTCTGAAAGATATTCTCGTTACTTCGATCTATGCTGAAGATACGAGGCAGCAACACTAATGTTTTGATCATACTAACCAGGGCTATAAACTCTCTGATGAAACTTCTTTCCTTTAGGCATCATTATTGGATCCACCTCATATATATATACATATATATATATATATATATATATATATATATATATATATATATATATATATATATATATATATAGTGTTTCCTTTATTCAGGTATTACTATGGTGACTTTTATCCGGGTATTACTATAATGTATATTCCATTTAACCAGGTCTTGCTGCGTGACTGTCCCTTTTATCCTGGTACTCTGTGACTGTCCCTTATATCCAGATATTACTGTGGTGACTGTCTCTTTCAATTCAGGTATTACTTGGTGACTGTCTCTTTTATCCTAGCACTACTCTGGTGGCTGTCCCTTATATCCAGGTATTTCTGTGGTGACTGTCTTTTATCCAGGTATTTCTGTGGTGACTGTTCATTATATCTAGATATTGCTGTAGCAAGAGCTCCTCTAGCACCCTTAGTCGTCTTGGGTCAGAGGCCTTACCGATTGTTTCTTTATTCCAAACTATTCTATTCCTTGTGACGCTGGTATCGTTTTATTCTGGGATAGGTTTCATTTTAGGCTATCTGCACTGTTATTCATACATTTCTAATCACATGGATAACAATATTCAGAATATATATTTTATTGTATATTGCTACTGTCAAAATGCATATTTCCCCTCTTTGACTGTATAAAGTATTGTGTATTAGATTTTGCAACATTTTTTCAGATTCCTAGATAGATTAGAGATAGGATGTTTTAAATGTGTGTTCAGATTTTGCATTACATATTATAAAAAGAATATATAACATAGAATGTAGAAAGAGAGAGAATATCTTTGTCCGTTCAAAGCTAGAATTGTTTCAGTAACTTTTCATCTCCTCGAGATTAGAGGAACTCCGAGATCTCCATTTGCTTTCCTAATCTGTCAACACGTTTGATTAGAGACCTCGAGTCTTCATTGTGTTTTGGGATTCTGTCATCATGTATGATAAGGGACTTCTGCTTCGATCGATCGAGTCGAGTACATGTCGATCGAGTCGAGTACATGTCAATCTTAATTATCGCTCAACCTCCGTTTCGATCGGGTACGTGTTTGTTGTACAGACTGGTCTCATACGTGTATGTCTTTGCCGAGTGCCACGTGCACATTTAACATTTCTTTGTAAAGTTGCGTCAGATTTCGAAACTTCTGGAAGAATTGTGTCCCGAAACGTTTTGTGTCATCTCCCCTGTCCAGCTTCCGTAAGGGAGAAGTTTTTCATTCGGGCTTAAAGACTCAAACCGTTCACATTTCTCTCTCTCTCTCTCTCTCTCTCTCTCTCCATCGCATGGCACTTTTGATTTTAAAGTAACGTAACAATTTCGTACTTATTGAATGGTCACTCATAACTTGAGAATTTCAGATTTGATATTTCTTAGAGTTTATTTAGTGTTATTTAGTGTTTTTTGTGGAATCTGAACAAACATTGTTGTTGTAATGGCGCCTGGTTTTGTGAAAGTGTGAAACAAGCTGCAGTAAAGAAAGAAAGTTGGTATACCAAGGTAAAGTGTGTTATATTTTTATTAGTTGCAACTAATAACTGATAGGAACAGTGTTACAATGGTTTGAGTGAAACTATTTACATTTTTACACATGGCAAATTTTTGTGTTTTGTGTTTATTCATTTGAAGTGATTTTTATGTTTTGTGCATTTGTCCATTTTCTTATTGAAGTGTGCCTTTTTATTTTATAAAATATGTGATTAATGCTTTTTGAAATTTTGGTATTGGCCACATTTTTCTGTGTTTTCATTTGCATTCACAATTTAATTGACTTAGTTATTTTCATTAATTAATCATTGCACATTTAATTAAATTTAACACTTGTGAATTAATTTGCATTTACTTAGAATTCTTTTCAAGTTTTATTGTTGTTTAGCACTTGTGAATTAATTTCAAATTTTCAATTATTGCCTAACACTTTTGAATTTCAATTGAATTAATTTTCTTAAATTTTTTGATAAATTAATTTTGATTTAATTTTACTTAATTGATTCAAGAATTAATTAAACTTTACTTTGTTTTCAAGCAACAGTAATTTTCCCTGGTATTGTGAATTTCACTTATAAATTTTGAGTTTAATAATAAATTTTTGTATTTAAAATTTTTATAAGTGTTTTCATTTCTAACCAGTATATTTGCATTTGATTATATTGATGTTAGGTAGAAACATAGAGTGGTAATTGATCTGTTTTCCTTCAATTAACTTGAAGTGACTTTGAACCAGGGAAGTACTTAGACTTCTGAAATCAGGGAAATACTTAGACTTTTAAAGTTGTTGATGGAGTGATGCCCTTTGATTAATTTAATTACTTACAAGATTACCTCACACCTGTTTTGATGAACTTAGCCTGATTTTCTGCAATACTGGTAAGTTGTTAAGGAATCACTGTTGCCTTTAGAGTATTCAGTCGTTTAGTACCTGTGATGAGGGTTCAGGTGTATGGCTTTTGTGAGGTAACAACAAATGAATGGTAAGCGTAGTAACCAGACACTTGGCACTTCATCACAATATATATATATATATATATATATATATATATATATATATATATGTGTGTGTGTGTGTGTGTGTGTGTGTGTGTGTGTGTCTGTGTGTCTGTGTGTGTATGCGTTACTTTTCTTCTTTTTTTTGTAGCAACTCCAAAACAGAAAAGTCTGTTGAGCCACAACATGCAGTATTATTTAGCAGCTTTCGTTGTCTTCCTCGCAATTTCCTTTTTTACTCTTCGAAGCAATATGTTGATCTCTTTCGTCCATTTAGTGAGATTGGTTGTAGAAACGGAATTTCCTTTATATGCCGTTCTGGATTTATTGCTTTACTCTCAACACTTCCGTTTGGCGCTATGGTAGATATCCAGTCTTTCCAAGGGTTCACTGTCATAAGAAAATCTGGAAAAGGAACGGAAAAATTTATCAAGGGTTAAAATTAAAAGTAAACTCTTATTCTCGGCAGTGCGTAATCATGAACTCTGCAGAAAAAAATTCAAGATCGTTTGAGTGTTTATTATTCATGAAATTTTATTTGTACAGCATTCTGCAGATAAAGTAACGGAAGGATTGAAAACAATGACTTACTTCTTATCCTCTGCACATAGCAAAAATAAAGTTCAGGAAATTTTTTTCCAATATAGTGCTTACTGTATGGAGAGAATAGGAATTCAATGGTGAAGGATAGTGATGGGAATTGTGCCAAATATACTGTCATGGATTCAAGTGTACCTATCACAACAAGAATATCGGTGCACCTAATTGTAGCATTCTTTGCGTTAGAAAATAGACTAGCTTCAAATGACAAGTTTAGCCTAATTTAGTCTATCTCACTCTGTTTACTCTACAAATTTTTCTATTTCATTTCGTTCATGAGGATTTATAAGGGATATGGAGTTGGCACGAAAATCAAAATCCAGATGAATGATGGACAGCCTCTGAATTACGTTGATATATAAAAAGAAATTAAGATATTTGAAAGCAATGCTTGAAATATAGTTCCTCTTGTTTTACGTTTGCATATAGATTACTTTAAATACGTCAAGACAAATCCTTAAACAAAGTCTTGTTAGAATTTTTTTTTTTCCAAATAAAAAACAAAATAAAATAAAGAATCTCCCTTCTGTTTTCTTTGGCCGAGTCTTCCGGTGAGAGAAAACGAAGGATAGTCTTCAGAGGATTTCAGGCGAGACAAGAAAAACGTTGGTTTAATTAGACGTCAGCTAAAGAGCTAAAGAGCTAAAGAGCTCTTCGCGTTCTCTTTGATCTCTCTTGTTTAATTACAGTTGGCTTTTCGAGTGGCAAATACTTTAGCTTCGAAGGCGTCCTTGTCTGGGCGTGGCAGACTTTGAAGGTGACACCTTCAACCACATGTAACCCTAGATTTTTATTTGTTTACCGAGGAAGCTCTACGGAAAACAATGGTGTCCTTATCACTCTGTTTTTCGACTATAACAGTGTGTGCCAAAGCCATCATACGTGATTTTATCATAGACCTGTCCTAAAAATAATTATATCTCAGATTTCCCTGATTTAAAAATTGCTATATTTTCATAATTATAAACCTCTTTGTATTGTACTGTTTTTAAGAAATATTGTTCTAGTTAGAATTGTTTCTCGAAATATATTAAGAACTTTATGTACGTATGAAAATCAAATTACTTTGATATTCATGATAACAATATTCTATCACCAAACTTTAAATGCTGTTTTCAGCTCAGGAATTCTTTGATTTATTGTATTTTAGCTATTATGTAATATAAATCATGATAAGATACTTGTATTCTTTTCGTGAATGTCTTAACCAACTATGTTTTCATGACAAAGGTACTATTCTGCAGTGTCAAAAATTCCCTTAATAATCTTTTTAAAGCACAAAAGTGATAAAGATTGTTCATTTATCCCACGTTCTACTAATGTTGATGCTTAGATTTAAAGCGTTATTTTTATTTGAATTAGTTTTTTTTTAACAATGGGATTAATGTCATACCAGTAATTTTAATGCATTCATTTTTCGGCGTAAAAAACTGGAGAAATTAAAGACCAACATTAAAAAAGAATAGTGCTTTGTGTGCATTTCAAGAATAAATATTCCTTCCCATCCGGTTTCATTTCTCTCTCTCTCTCTCTCTCTCTCTCTCTCTCGATGCAAATGACTCTCAGCGCTAATGGGCTCTTCTCATTTCGCTGCTTCGATTTTGAGGATTAATCAGCTCTTGCGTTTATGGAAAAATTAGTTAGTGATACACGAGTCTGCAGTTTTTCCTTATAATTTCTGAGTGGGTTTCTCTGAGGGTGTTTTAAATGATTTTATACCCACAAGCATGCATGTCACGCACACACGCACACGACACACACACACACACACACATATATATATATATATATATATATATATATATATATATATATATATATATATATATATATATATATATACAGTTATTTGAACGAGGGTCATTTGACTCTCGTTTTATATATATTTAAATATATATATATACATATATTATATTATATATAAAATATATATATATATATATATATATATATATATATATATTTATTTATATAATATTTATATATATCATATATATATATTTATATATCTACATATACGTGACCTTTATGTATATGTATTTTTTGTTTTTACGCGAGTGTATGTTTGTATTCTTCCCATGTCTCACCCTGATAAGCAGTCAGATATAGGTTCAGTAAACTGTGAATGAAAGAAAACAATGACATAGTAAGTAAAATAAATAAAACCCCATAGCTTGGATAATTCTAGTAAACCTCTCTGGAAATGGAAATAGCAAAGTATTACAAAATAGTTAATTTTCGTAGCAGTCGTTAGGGGACCTTCAATGAATGTCATTATACGCAAGAGGCCACAGCTGTCGGTTTGTTTATCTTCCTTAATGAGGTTCCAAGACTTCATCAGGAAAGGATTATTTTTTTCTTTTTAGGACAATATTTGCTCGCTTTTCCTCTCTCACTCTTTTCAACCTTCCATTATCCAGTTCTTATGAATTACTTTGAATTGTGGATTTTGTCAATCCTTTGCTACCAGAATGGGTCTATTTGTTTCGAAATAACTTACGAGTTGATTCATTTCCACCTTTACAAATGTTTTATACAGTAAACATGAAAATTAGTGCAGTCATTGTATTTGATTAAGAAAAGTTTTCAGTAAAAGGTATTTTTCACCTATTTTTTTCACATTTGAGTACTTGTAAGTTCATAAACAAAATGTCTACTTAAAGTGATTTTCCCAATGTTAGATCTTTTGTTGTCGTCAACCTGTAAGAAAGGGGATTGCCAATGCATTATTTTTTCCGCCCTAGGTGCAGTCCACGACAGGTGAAGAATAAACATGTACCTAAATGTTTATGTAAACGGAGGGTACTTGGATTTGCTCTATGAAACCGGTCTATGATGGTTGTCGATCACCCGCGCTCTGTCTATCTGTCTATCTATCGATAGGTAAATAGACAGATTCGCTGCTCGAAAATGACAAAGATATATACCGATGTGTCTCTCCTGGAATTGATTCTTATGCATGTGCAAATATAATTTCAAATTTTCAATATGTTTAATAAAATCAATTGACTGGTGGTATATAAAAGTTTTATTTTATAATATTTATTATTTATTATTAGAGAAACGTAATTCTAAACGTTTTAAATGTATATGAAGTAATTATATTTCTAACTAAATCGAATATGCTTATTAATGCGGTATTATAACAAGCAATTTTAGGAACACAGACCACACTGGTACACTATATTATATTATATTATATAAATATTATTATATATATATATAAATATTATATATCTTATATATATATATATATATATGTATATCTGTCTGTGTGTATATGCTCGTTTGGGTATTATATCTTACTGATAAAACTCATGGATTCCTGACAGACGATACCATGACTGCTATGATCAAATGAAACTGATTCACAGTACCATGAAACCTTTGTTTATATGAGTTCTTAATAAACAGTCCTATCAGTCTTTAGATTATTCAATAACCAGATAAACAACTGCCGAAGTAGTTTTGATATTCAAATGTCTGATGAGTAATATCAGTTGTTTTGATCAGGACTAGAATTTATTTATCGTTATCTGATGGTGTAGGTTCAAATAGGAATTATTTCCGTCAGGATATGTGTTCATATGGAAAAGAGAAATATAAAAGGAATGCCAGTAAAGGGGAGTAAATCAAATGACACTAAGGAGTGAAAAGTAAAATGTAACTGAAGAAGCATGATGAAAAAAGAACTAGAGGATGACTTGACCGAAAAGCAGGGAATGAATCCTCAGGACGAAAGGAGAAATAAAGACAAAATGGATGAAGAAAGTTATGTAAGCCAGAAAATTAAAACGAAAATATGCATAAACAGATATTATTAACGAAGAATGATGAGAAACGTTGGCTAAGAAACTCAATAAGAAACTCCAAAAAAAAGCTCGACAAGGATAAGTACTGAAAAATAAAAGAGCGATGAAGCAAAACAACAATGTTGATAACCCCCTTTCAGTCTGACTGTTGCACAGCCAGGTTCCCAACATCCTATTCATATTACTAACGTCATTTAAACAATATATTTTCAACCCCGGGATATTTAGAATATTCATCCTAGTTTGTTTGTTGGTGTAGTGTTATACTGACACTCTAATTGGGTTATTTGGTCCCCGTTAGCATAAAAATAAGTCAGCTTTTGCGCATTCAGTTGTTTTACAGAATATCCATGATGATGGCATCTTAAGACCGTTAATAAGCTTATTTAATTTAATTTTTTTTTTTTTTTTTTTTTTTTTTTTTTTTTTTTGCGAGTTGGACCACAGTACAGTTTGTGTGAATCCTGCAGGGATAGTGTTATTCCAATTTTCATAAAATGGAAATCCTTGCGGGACAATTTTCACCCACAAAAAAAAATATAACAAATGGCACTCAGGCTTTTTGAAACCGTTGACAACATACAAGTGGGGCCTACAAATGTCCTTGGGAGTTCATATTGTACGTCTAGCATCGTAGAAACGGTGACACAGAAAACCCCACAAAATGGACGTTAATGCTGAGAAATCTCATTTAAATATTATGAAAGAGTTTTGAAGATTAAAACACCTTTTAGGATCGAAACACTCGATGAAAATAAATACCTTTGAATAAACACCATATTTCCAAAGTTGACGAGGAAGGAGACAAACCAACAATGATAACGGAAGTCATGCAACACACAATAAACGTATTGTATATAAGAATGAAGGTGTTGCAAATTAGCATGCAAAGATGATCAGAAATGACAAATGAAATGACAGAGGAGGGAAAAACTTGAAACGAAATCGCAATAAAGAGGATTGAAAGCAAGTCCATCTCAAGTATAATAAAAAGAGAAGGAATAAAATCCTTTCAAAGTGCAGCAGTAAAACAGTTTTATTAATAAATGATTCGTCTTTCCCCTATTTCAAGTGATGCCTTCACGAAATACTGGAGAGCAAATAAAGTATCAAAAGGAGAGAGGTGTGTAATCATGTAAGTTTTCATTTTTATATTATCCTAAAATAGTAGTCAAATCAGAAGAGTAATAAATCATCAAGCAGAGCTCATAACCCACCAATTCATGAACAGTCTTAGCAGATGACACATAATGAGGCAAATTGATGCCCAAGAATACTTCTTATACCCTACAGAAAGAGAGATGGTTTCGTTGGCTAAAGATCGGCAAAATAAACATCGTTTAAAGTTAAGTATATCTTAGTTTAAACAGACCACTGAGCTGATTAACAGCTCTCCTATAAAGGGCTGGCCCGAAGGATTAGCTTTTTTTACGTGGCCAGGAAGCAATTGGTTACTTAGCAACGGCACCTAAAGCTTATTTTGGGATCCGAAACACATTATATCGAGAAATTAATTTCTAATCACCAGAAATAAATTCCTCTGGTTCCACACGGGCAGCAGAGGGGAGCGAACTCGGCCTACCAGATTGATAAGCGGAGATGCAATAAACTCGTCCAATGAGGAGCTAATCAAAGTTTAAAACGAGGTAATGCAAATGTACAGAAATTAGAGACAGGAAAGACTGATCAGCTGATTAATCTTTCAGCTGTTGATTTCCGCTCATTATCGTGTGATTGTGAAGACAGACATTTTTATGTTTTATATCTTTTTTTTCGTTCGCATTTCTTGTTGAACATGAGAGAGAGAGAGAGAGAGAGAGAGAGAGAGAGAGAGAGAGAGAGAGAGAGAGCAAATTGGATTACTTAGATTATCTGAAATAGTTGTTTGAGAGAGAGAGAGAGAGGAGAGAGAGAGAGAGAGAGAGAGAGAGAGAGAGAAAGAGAGAGAGATGCATGCAATTATTGCCTCAGCTGAACAATGTCAATAGCTGGAGTAACTTCTGGTTCCAAGTTTCCTCTCTGTCGCTGAGTTTGGTCACAATAGGTCGGTTTCTGTGTCATAGTTGCTGCCACCGATTGAGGAGAGAAGAGAAGAGAATAGTAGAGGGAACAGAGGAGGACGACCTGGCTGTTGCCCAGTGAATGGAGACAGCATCTTACTTGAATCAGGAAATTATGAGGAGGAATTGCTGAAGTTACATGAGTTTCTTTTACAAGGAAGGAACAAAAATGATGTTCCCGTAACCTAAAGGGAGACTATAATATTTCTTTAAGATCCAAACTTCCTGGTCTTGATTTTTTCTCTTGATTATTTCACAACTCGTACCTAGTTACACTTTTCACCCTGTCCGTGTATATAGTAATACTATTCTATAGTAATAATCTTCGTTCCATTCTTTACGTCAATTCTACCCTCGCTTTTTCTATTTTCATAGTTATGCCCTTTTCGTTCTTAGGCTCTTTGTAAGAAAGCTGTGATGTTCTAGCTTGTTCCATGAATGTATTGGTGAATTATGAATGAGCGCTAAAGAAAATTATACAACAGTAAATGACTGAGAAAAAGTATGATAATAGGTAATAATGTGACCAGCAAAAATAAAACACTTATGTAGGAAACAGGAAACTAAATTCTAAGTTATTAACCTTAGGAATGATTAAAGCAGGCTGCAGCCTCAGCTTCTGAATCCTGCTTGCGGCATCGCCAGCGTTTCTGAATAATTCCAGTCATCTCATGAGAGTGGACTCAAGTGATTCTCAAATATCAGCAGCAACCAGACACATCCTCGGGAATTGGTAGCGCCAAAGTCAGAACGCTGTCTTTCAGAAAATAATTGGTGTTCACCGCTAATTTTGACATTTGAAAACTTTTTGAAGGAAAATTAGGGCTTCTTTAAGAAATTTCACTGTGAATGAGGTACCTGGTACTTTGTCAACTCTGTGGAAGCACGTATAGCATATATGTATAAATTCAGGTTAAATACATAATGTATACTCTGCCAATAAACGAACTAAACTAAGTAACTAATGGCCATGATAAAATTCTTCACGATTTCTCATGTTCCTAAGATTGAGGCACTGAACCAGGCAAAGTGCTACACAGAGACTGATGGCAATAATATGAAAAATACGTCGCCCTGAATGAACTCTTAGTTATGGGAGAATTTTGTTACAAACTAAGTGATGCACAGTACAATATAGAAATATATTAGTCATCTGCAAAACAGAAATAGAGTAATAAAGGGTATTTTATCAATGTGAAATCAAGCTGCAATTATTTTCTTATCAGATCTTCCGAGGAATCCTTCTCTCTTATTCTGGAGAGTACACTTCCCTTAAATGCTGCCCTCAAAGAACTGGCCTCCCTAAGGAGCCTTTGGCCTGCATCCATAGGGCCTTTCACCAGGCCCGCTTCCTCAGCTGGGTAGGATACTTTCCTTCCCCCGAGGAGGCAACCTCTGGGTTGGACTCTTCCCTTCAAGACTGCCTCAAGAGACCGGTGAGTCTTGGGGGTTCTTGTCCCTCACCCTTGAAGCTGTTGGGCCCTCTCTAGGCCCACTTTAGTCTTCTTAATCGCTGGTTGGAGGGAGATTTTATTTATAATATCTGAGTCCCAAACTCCTTTTGAAAGTTTCATTGCATATCTTTGTTTAATCAGAGCTCATTCTACCATCTGGCTTTTGAATCGAAAATTGCCTCTATGAATTATATGTGACAAATTCCAGTTTATTCTGTGATAATGGTTGCTTAAATAGTTAAAAATTCATGAGCTCTGTTGGTCACACCTAAATGAACCTTTATGATGTATTAATCTCTGGGGGAGTGATTTAATTATAAAATGTATGTAGGATTGGTCACAATCAAGGCATGGGATTTTGTGTACTCCTGTGTCTTTGGGGCCTGGCTTTTGTTGGACGTCAATTTGGGATTTTGCTAAGATATTTTGGTAGGTAAAAGCAAAAGCATTAGAGTTTCCAAGTCTCTGCGTCAACGTCTTAATCCTGTCTAGGTGTGGGATTTTGATTATATTATTACTGGGCGTCTTTCTGGTCTTGTTTTGAAGGAGGCAGTAGAAGATTATGTTAGTCTTATGGATTGCTTTCTCAATGACAGCAAGAGACTAAAAGAGGAATACAGAAAGGAACACATCAAAACAAGAAGTATCTGCATAAATAAACATGTACATACTTTATGAAATGTAGCCCATAACACAAATAAAATATATATATATATATATATATATATATATATATATATATATATATATATATATATATATATATATATATATATATATAGATAGATAGATAGATAGATATATAGATAGATAGATAGATAGATAGATAGATAGGTAGATATTTTACAAGTGTTTATATTTGCGCTCCAGTATGAGCACAAAGTGTACTGCAAAAACTAATGCTAGGAAGGTTGCTACTTTGGGGCACTAAAATAAACATACACCTGCCAACGACATTTCTCATTAGGTGTTTTCGTCATCCGGGAAAAGGGAGACGGAAAGGAAATATAACCTAGGTTATTACCTAAAAAAAATGTCTTGAGAGGAAAAGACGTAGTCAGCAGAGGTTTCTAAAAGAAGGGCTGATTAATAGAGGTAAGGGGGAAAATATAAGTATTAGGTTGTGCGCGCAAAAGTTTAGGGAGAGGGTGAAGAAGAATGTTCGTAAAAAGGGTGCTGCCGGAAATTAGGTCATTTAGTTTCACGAGGAAAGGTCAAAGAAAAAAATGGAAAAAGGGATAGATAAAAAGCTGACTCATAATTGGATGAAAACTGAAAACTTTTCAGCTGAAGAAATGCAAAGAAGAGATATATTATCATATAAAAAGGACACATGAAGGGAATAGATAAAAATAAATTAATAAAACTAATTAAATAAAGGAAATAAATATAAATAAGTATATAAATATTATTAATAAATAACAATAAATACAAAAATAAATAAATAAAACTAAATAATATTAATAAACAATAATTATTACGAAAATAAATCAATAAAACTAAATAAATAAAGAAAATAAACATAAATAAGTAAATAAATAAAATTAATAAATAACAATAAATACAAAAATAAGGATTTTTTGATGAAAGGGAATATGAAAGTTGTGAATGTAAATTGATTTAAAAGGAAAAATTAAACGTACAGATGATTCTAAAACACGCGAGAAACAAAAAAAAGTTAAGACAGGGAACTGAATAAAACTTCCGATAAAAGTCAGAACATATTATTCTTATTATCAATATAATACGCACGCAAAACCAGAGCACAGTCCAACTAGTATCTCATAGAAAAGAAAATCCTCTATCTAGCAGATAGGCTGTAGCATAATAGTGAAAAACAAAAGTGCATAGAGATGAAACAAGGTAGAGAAGAAATAATTATCTTTACAAGAGATGATTAAAAATTGAAGTTAACGCTAAGAGCTATTAAATGTCGATATTGGTTTTCATCCTCTCTTAATTAATTTGTAGAGCACCAAGACCGACAACGCTGCCGAGAAGACCTTCCCATTCCACAATTTATATTTCGAAGAAATAATATTTTGGCCCTTCACAGGACTGGAAAGTTTTTACTCGGCGAATTGATTAGTACTCACTAACGCTCAAAGGACAGTATTTACAAGCAGCAGACAAAGGTTATTGTTAAAATCAAGTAAAATGGAAGGTAAGCACAAAGTGCTGGCACTTCGGAAAAATAGCGATAATAACTTTGGGTAAAGCAGTACTACTACGCACCAGAGGCACTGGTTCAAAACGAGAGAATGGCATATGCCCCTCTGAGAGCTCAAGTCGTGGGTGATGACTCTAATACATTAGTTCTGGTAATTGTCTAGAAGAGGGTAAGAAAGGAAATCATTAGAGTAATTGTTTTATAAAAAAATATCATGAATACCAGGAGGCTGATGACATTTAAAGATAATACATTGGCGAAGCTAAAGATAATAAACTGTCCTTTCTGTCAATGAGGAAATCTTCATGGATAAATATTGTCTGCTAAAAGAAATATCCTTTCATTCTGACTGATATATTAATGTCTATGGATAGTGAATTCTGAAGTGGTAGCGCCTTAATCAATAGCCAGATCATTAGAATCTATTTTTTTATATTCAACTTTTACCTGACAGATTACATCATTCAATGATCTGTGCTCTCTTTCTGATAAATCTAGAAGTTATATAATAATTGCAATAATAACAAGTAGAAAATGCGCTGGAGTTTCTTCAGGGCAACCGAGTTTTCTGTACAGCATGAAATGCTGCATGAAACGCTCAGCCACGGACCAGTGATTGCCTGTGGTGCCAGACTCACGATCAAACCAACTTAACCTTAACTTAAATAAAATTCACTGAGGCTAGAGGACTGCATTTTGGTATGTTTGATGACTGGAGGGTGGATTATCAACATACCAATTTGCAGCCCTCTAGACTTAGTAGTTTTAAGATCTGGCGGCGGACAGAAATAATTACGGACGGACAGACAAAGTCATCTCAATTGTTACTTTTACAGAAAACTGAAAAGATAACTGAAAATCTAATTAGAATTAGAACATCTGTCCCAGTTACTTCTCGTATTCTGTTGATGTTGTTACTTTTAGAATCAAATTATAAAACTAATATTGATGAAAAATATTAATTACTGCATATAAGCAAATATAAAACCTTTTTCATCTCAAAAGTAAAGCAAAATGTATTTCAAATCATTGTAAAAGCATCCAAAATAAATTAGCGACAGGAGGTTAACGACAACTCTAGCTAATTACGAATGACGTACATTCTAATATGCTTTAATCTTCCAGATATTTATTTTTACATGAGAGAGAGAGAGAGAGAGAGAGAGAGTTAATTGAAGTAAAAGCCAGTGTTTAGCTAGTTTTTCCTCCTATAACCACAAAAACACGCAAAATGTTGAAAGTATCATATTATGTAATCTTCAATATGCAATTGTATGAATCGCTAAGTGAGATAAAACTGATCCAAATTCTTCATAAATAAAGAATCGTCGCTATTTAATGGACAGAGAGATACCGGGGAGAGGGAGACAAATTCCCGAGATGTATATACTAGTATTGCACCAGACCAGATTTGTTGCTCTGGCCCTAGGTTAAGTTAGCTTAGGTTAGGTTAGATTAGGTTAGTTCAAAACAGTATGGAACAAGTGATTTGGGTATGGAAAAACTAATGAGATTATTTTCAATAAGATTCTGTGGTTAGTCTTTAAGATATGCGACCAGAAGAAGGCTGGAGTTGGGCTTCTACATGGCAAGCGTAACGCAACAAAATCTAACTATAAACTTCTAGCGAACTAACGAAGCTTCTACCTCATCGTCATACACGCACACACACACTATATATATATATCTATATATATATATATATATATATATATATATTTATCTGTGTGTGTGCGTGTGTGCATGTGTGTGTGTGTGTTGTGTGTGTGTTCTGCAAATTCTAGATAGGACGTCACTGAGTAAATACCAGAAAATGATGAAGGCCGAAATGAGTGCCTCCAAAGATAAACATGGCTGGGTAAGAGTAAATACTGGCTTGATAATCTTAGCTGATAGGTTAGAGAGAGAGAGAGAGAGAGAGAGAGAGAGAGAGAGAGAGAGCTGGGGCGGTAGGAAAGCCAGGAAAGAAGGAAGGAGATGAGCCTTTCAAGGTATCTGTTAGAGGAAGGGGCGGGGGGTGTTGTGCATTATGAAAAGCACAACCCATGATGTGCTAGAAAAGACGGGGAAAAAGAAAAACAAAGACGAAATGGATATAAAAGCGAATAAAGAAAATTGATACAGATGAAAATAAATGAAAATGAGAACTGAATGACTACGAAAGAGGGATCCAAAGAAGACGAAGAAAAGGCGCTAAAAATCAGGATGATGAAGATCAGGGAATGTGAAAAACGAATGATGAGAATGATGTCAAAACGAACATTTCCGGATTGTTACATGGAACTGCCTATAACATTATGAGAAAAGCGGAAGTTTTTGTATGTGAAACAATCAGGTCATCTGAATAGTTGAGCAGTGATTATGCAAAAGGAAAATGGGAACTGCTACTACTGATTTGATGAAACCATGAATGAAACTCATCCTGAACTACAAAGCATTGCAAATACGAGAGTAATTCTAATCAAATTGAAAACACTTGAAATAAAGGAAACGAATTTGAAGTTCTTTGGAAGGAGGGTGCAAAGGCAGCGGGACGGACACGAATACCTGAGATGAGAAGGCTACGAGTGAAAGCTGAATTATCTCGATTCCTCACTTACTATGGAATTATTTTGTCACTGTTCAAATTACTCCCATTCCAATTCGCCTGTAGAACTCGAGCTAGACCCACTTCAAGACCTTAGAAGAAAGTTGTGAAATATGAAACACTCTGATTTAATATTGTCTCGTAGAAATGGTGTTTGGGCTCCCGTGCTGAAGAGCATTCTGCGCTGAAAATATTACTGATAATTAATTAGGTGCATAAGTGATAAACTTATTATATATTAGGTGATGATTTTAATGGAAGTTGGATCATTAGATCATATTATTAGATAATTACTGTATAATTAGATTATTGTTTTTAATATATAATTATTGTATAATTATATCATTATTATCAGATAATCATTGTATAATTAGATAATTATTATTAGATACTATCATATAATTAGATACTTATTCCCAACCTTAACCCATTTATTTCCCGTTTCTTATTTCCATTCTATTTCCTCAGAGAGTAACTTAGACAGTCTATGCCTAGTTCATATATTTGAAATGTATGCCCCGCTCCTCATCATAAGCTATGTTGAGCTGCTAAGTGTGGGATTAATCTTTTTCAACTTTTTATTATATTTGTCATGCAAGAATTTTTCAAACCAATCAAATTTAGTTCAATGCACTTTTTTATTTATTGTTTGTGTTCATTCTGTCCCTTTGGAATCTTTGCAAATGGAAAGTGACACTAGAATAAAATGTTTTAAAATATCCTGTTTATATTCATTTATATCGATATATAAAATGAAATGAGAACCATTTCTAATGGTAACAACTAACCTGTCCTAAGGAAGTCATCAATATATGTCAGGTTTAACTAACTAAGAACCTCTTCCTTTATTTTTTTTTCCTATTTTTTTACGCATCTCAGCTTCATACCACCTTTACAAATGTATGTATGTATGCATATATATATATATATATATATATATAATATATATATATATATATATATATATATATATATATATACTTAAAAATCACAGTAGATGCACGTGACTTCATTAAATAAGCGAATACCACAAGAAAATGATAGGCAGAAATCCAAGCGCTTTCGTCTTTACTAAAACATTGTCAAGGAACGTTTCTTGTTAATGTCTTAGTAAAGACGAAAGCGCTTGGATTCCTGCCTATCATTTTCCTGTGGTATTCGCTTATATATATATATAAATATATATATATATATATATATATATATATATATATATATATATATATATATATATATATATATATATATATATATATATATATATATATATATATATACAGTCAAAATAAGTATGTAGGGGATTGTTCACAAAAGCAAATAAACTCTTTAATAACTAATTCTCTGCTTATCTACGTTTTAATTATATATATATATACATATATATATATATATATATATATATATATATATATATATATAATGTGTGTATAAATATACATACATAAACCTAAAGAGTAAATAAGTAGAGAATTAATTGCAAAGGAATTTATATTTTCGTTGCGTTTGTCTCTAAAATGCATGCTTCCTTTTTGTCCTGCAGGAGAGGCACGATCCAATGGCGTTCATTGCACAGACACATTCAGACAGGACTGAGAACTCCGCCTCTCTGGGAATTAACAAACACCGCATCCAGTCAATACAGGATTCTGCCTAGGGAGCATTATAATCAGACCATTAATTAAACGCATCAGAAGAACACCCCGAGTAGCTGGGGGGCCTAAATGCCTCCCAACGCATTCTGTCTTGTTCGTGAGACGTGAGTTGTAACTGAGGAACTCTATTGGAATGCTTTTCTATTCAGTCCCCGCGAGACGCAATCTCGTTCTGTTATGATTAGGCGATATTGTTGGAGACTTGAGGGGCTGAAGTTGGTCTGACGGTTCTGAAAGGAGAGACCATCCACCCGAGGGCGCCTAGACTTCGCCTCGTTGTGAATAATCAGGAATAATTGTAACGGATCTGGCAGGAGCTAACAATGCCAAAAGCAGGAACTTGCTTATTTGTTTAGGACGAACTTGAGGTTGGTCATCTACTGAAGTTTCCCTTTAACAAAGTCATCCTAAAGGCTGGATTTGCTTAAACTTCATATCAGATATTTGAGTACTTTAGTATTGCTTTTAAGAGTCTCTCAAAATTACATTTATTACCTTTCTTGGACTATGAATTGAATGTGATTTAGTTGCTTCTAAGGGACTCTCAAAATTACATTTATTACGTTTCTTAGACTATGAAGTGAATGTGATTTATTTTTGTCTAAAGGTCTCTCAAAACTACATTTATTGCGTTTTTTGGACTTTGCATCGAATGTGATTCCCTCGTTTCGAAGCATCTCTCAGAATTACAATTATTACATTTCTTGGGCTATGAATTGAAACTCATTTATTCCAGATTTTAGACTGTTTCATAGAAAAGCTGATGTTTTCATTGTTTTCGAAAATATTGGATAAAATTAGGATTTCTATTTAATATTTTCTGTGCATGTGACATCTGTTTGGTAAGAATAAGGGTAATATTGCCACATCGTCGTCAGATTCTGTCATTCTGCCATAATTGCAAAGTCTTAGATCACATCAGGAAAATAGTACAACCACTGACCGGATCTTTTTACCTTTCTGTAAAAGAAACCTATTGAGATGGCTATTTGTCTGTCCGTCCGCACTTTTCTGTCCGCCCTCATATCTTAAAAACTACCGACGCTAAAGGGCTGCAAATTGGTATGTTGATCATCCACCCTCCAATCATCCAACATACCAAATTGCAGCCCTCTGGCCTCTGTAGTTTTTATTTTATTTAAGGTTAAAGTTATCCAGATCATGTGTCTGGCACCGCTATAGGTGTCAACAACAGTGGACATCATCGGGCAATGGCTGAAAGTTTCATCGGGCCGTGGATGAGAGCTTCATACAGCATTATACTCTATACAGAACACTTTCTTCGGCGCATTTGTTACTTGTTTTATTTTTTTAATCTTTTTTTTATTTTTTTGTTCCATTCAGTCATAATGGAGAAGTTTCATTACATGATGCTGTGTGAAATTATTTTCTGCGACAATTCATCAAATACATTTTTATAGTAAAATAAAAAAAAAAATCTATTTATCTATCTGTTCAGAAATGACGAAAGGTATTTCCTCTCTAACAGCAGCTAATGAGGAATGGCTGTGAAAATTCAGTCTCTAAACAAGCAATATTTTGTGTGTGTGTGTGTGTGATGAACTCCTTCAATAAAATTATTGCGTGCAATGACAGATCCAGACGATTCCATTGCGCGAATTTTTTTTTTCTTTTCTTCTTCTTAATATAAACTGGTTGTTCCTGCAGGAATAATGGCGCTGAAAATATCCAAAAGTGCCGGATTTATATACTTCTTTTTTACATCGTCTCATCTTTCTGTATTTTCCTCTGTTTTTAGTCTTTAATTGTATTACTGCTTTAATTAAAGAGAATGAGCGTCTTTCAGCGTTCCAGCAACACTCGTCCGAAGCTTCCCAAAAGAGATTTGCCTCGAACAACTTTCACGGGAAAAATGACTTGTTCAAGTTTCTTGTTAAGCAGTTCCTTCCTACTTCCCTTCCTTTCTTCCTTCCTTCCTTCCTTCCTTCCAGTGGGCGCTTTCACGAAGATTCTGCTCGTTTTGGTCTGGGAACTTGGAAGGAGCCTTTTGCAAGATGCAGGACTATGAGGAGCGACTTCCTTTGGATTTTACAATCAACTCTTCCTGGAATGAATATTCTGCCTGCGTAGGTGACAGCTTCATTTTTTAGTCTTTAGTCCCCCTTTAGCTATTAAACAACATTTCTCTCTCTCTCTCTCTCTCTCTCTCTCTCTCTCTCTCTCTCTCTCTCTTGCGAATTAGTGGTATGATAATAAAAACAGTTATTACCTGTCAAAAAAAAATGGTTCAGAGTCCAATGGAGAGAGAGAGAGAGAGAGAGAGAGAGAGAGAGAGAGAGAGAGAGAGAGAGAGGTGTGTGTGTTAATGGCAGACAGCATTAAGGGAGTTTTGTCTATGCTTGATATATCTAGTGAAGTATGTTTGGTTTAATAGAGTAGAAGACAATATATATTTAAAGATGTGTAGTCTATTTTACGTATTATGATATCAAATAACAATTTAGACAGGATAGTATTTCATTACAAATGTCCGCCGAGATTCTTTTGACGAGGATGCAAGTGAGATGGGAAAGCTGGATAGGCAAGAATAGGGAGGAGAAAAAGAATAGGAATGATGAGATGGAGGGATGATCGGTTGATTCCATCAGAAAACCTTTATGAACTTTACAAATCAAAAATTTTAATAACAATTAAAAACAAAATAGTGATAAAAGCCGCAAAGGTCGAATGGGAATAAATGGCTAAGAAAGAGTGAAGGGAAATGGCGGGAAAGGGCATAAGGATATAAAAGTTCACTAGGACCTTGAATTACATAGATTTATCAAAAAAAAAATGGGTATAAAAGAGCATACCAATGGAATGACACGGGAAAGCTTTTATCATATATACCTTTGAAGAGTGTTATTTCTTCTCCCTGTCATTCTTGAAATTTTTCATCATGTCTGTTTGGAAGTGTGACCACATGGACAAAGGGATAAGGTGCCATAATGCAAGGAGAAGTAAAGCAACTGGAGTAAAAGAGTAAAATACCATGAATAAATGATGGGAAAAAAACTACCTTTAACGAGAGGGCACATTTCAAGCGAAAGGGGAATAAGAGGAAAGTCAACAAAATGAAACTACAAGAGTCAACATTGTTTCGGAATAAACATCTCATATCCATTCTTATTGCCGCTGCACTTTCGTAATGGAAGCACGCGCAACATTCAGAGGATTAAGCGAGAGATTTTAATGACTCTGAAGGCAGGAAGTTCGTAGAATCAACAAAGGAACCGGCAAATGCTCTTTCAGGGGAAGATGAAATGGGAAATAAAAGATGAGGCGAGCGGAAGGAAACAAAGCGAGCGCTTCTTGACTTCATAAATCTGTACGATGGTCTGTCTGGCATTTACCGAAGTCGTCGTTCCATTGCAGAGGCTGATGTATGGCTGCTTCTGAGGGCCATGTGCTGTGCTGACTGGGTAGAATCAAGAAGTTCTCAAGAGGAACGCCCAGAGAAGTAGCTGTAGAATAAGAAGGGATCTGCAACCCTACGATAATTGAACTCATGAGATGGTGCTCATCTCCCGTCTAAAGTCCATCATAGTGATGTTATTCTGTTATCAAAATGTTATAAAAAACAATATGCAGTTATAGCAGCTTAACAGGGAAGCATTTGACATCTGAAACGTGGATAAAGCTTTGACTGTTAATTGCAGTGCTTGTAATTGTGAAAGACTAAAACAAGGATATTTGAAAAGAATCGTCGAACCAAAGTAGAAAAGTTACCATAATTTGATTTTGCGTACATTATGTAAGACCTTTATTCTTTCTGGGAAGTTCTCTTTTTTGTTTGAGATTCCTCTGACAAAAATAGGCGTTTTACTGATAAAGGGAAGGAGGTCTCAGGGAAAGGTATTGAAATTTGATGTCATGTTTTTCCTTCGTATGAAAATGCAGTCAAAGGGACCAGTCTAACACCAAGCAAAGAAGAGCATTTCAGTTTTATGCCGAAGGTTGGATCTCAACATCGAAAACTGCAGTGTAGAAAAGGGCAGGACTTTCAATGACAGGTGGTATAAGCTTAATACAAACTGATGAAAGGTCAAAATGGATGATTAGTCCCAAAATTCGTAAATAGTTTCCTTTTAATAATACTGATAACCATAAATGGAATCTAGGGTAAATGAAGTTGCCTTTCAAAGCTATGCTTAGCACTAGAGTTCAAAAATAACCTTAACATCAGTTACCAGAGCTTACTTACAGCCGCTAGAAACTTTAGGATAAGTTGTACATAGACAATTTCTATAAAACCTAAGAAAAATGCTATAGAATTTCTTATTTCGCGCCCAGAGGGAAGGATCAATACACCAACACTTCCTTCGATTTTAACTGTTATGCTCATAGCACAAAGATAGTAACTAAGCCTGTATCTCCCTAGCACTGGCTAAATGGTATTTTTTCCTCAAACATGAGAGGATGCCCTTATATAAAGCTAAAACAGAATGCTACCTGGCTAAAATGCTACTAAAAAAACCCGAAGAACATTATTTTGCTTTGAAATCTAGTGAAATACGACTCTAATAGTTAGTAGCGCAAATTAAGCTAAATTTTGAAAACATGCGCCTAGCTCTAACTTAGTATCATGCATGTAACACCTAACAATCAAAACACATAAAATACATGTCTTGGTGAATTTCTGAATGCAACACGCTGGAATTTGCGTAGGGGTTTGTGAAGAAACTTAGCCCTTGGTTCAGCTACAAATGACCTATCCTATGTTTCGGGGCTACATGTGGTTGGCAAAATGACTTTCTTAAAACACACACTAAGAATAATTTCACCTTGCAAATCGCTTAATAAGGCATGCTGTACCAGAAACAAACACTGCAGTGACTATGAAAACACAAAATCTTCAAAATTCCTATCGATCTCTGTCTTCCATCTCGCTTGGGTTTCTCCAGCCTGGGTAAGGAAACATTACTACCTATGGTACGAGAAAATAAATTTGTAGCCGAGACAGAATAATTCCTAACGAGAATATAGCAAAATCCTAGCAATAATTACTGATGCGTGTACCCCAATTTCAGTATTTGATTACACTTCTAACTCCATTCACTCCAGGGTGACCAGATTTTGAAATTGAAATACGGGACACTTAAATTGAAGAGGTAGTTGAACAATATAGACACAACTTATGCGAAGTTATGCACGCAGTGACGCATGCAGGCAAAGTCCTTCTCAGCCTTCTTTATTGACTTTTCTTTTGTCTTAAAAGTGCATTCGTTGTAGATTTTGTTACAAACAGCTGCACATTACTGTGTCAAAGCATTAGAATATTGCACTCAAGCATGTTTTGCAGCTTTGAAGGATATTAATAACAAAAGTGACTTGCCGTAATATATTGAATAAATTGCAAACAATAATATACATATGATGAAAACCTTTCAATAATCCTTTTAAAATTATTTTCCTCATTGTTGTTATTTTTCATTTGTCATATTTTGCACTAGATCCAACTGCTCTCAAGAAATGGTGTTTGGTTTGAGCATATGTGATGAACTCCGAACAGGACAGTGTGAAATTGCACTTCATCTGTAGTTCTGACTTTATCATCTCTACACTGCACCGGTTCCTACACCCACCCCATCGATGGCCCATCAGAGAGAACACTCGCTCCACTTGATCGTTTGAAGAGGGGATGCTCGGTACAAATTTTGCTAGTTATTTATTATATATATATATATATATATATATATATATATATATATATATATATATATATATATATATTGAAAATACGGGACAAAAGGCGTCCCGGGAAGGGTCGATACGGGACACGGGACAAATGTCATAAATACAAGACAATCCCGTCAAATATGGGACGTCTAGTCACCCTGATTCACTCATTCAAGAAGTATGTATTCAGAAATTGCTTTAAAGGTTCATCTCACACTCACCAAGGCAGAAATGGGGGATTATACAAAATTACATTAAACTTCCACAAAGTCTTGTTATTATGCTGGCAATGTCAGTTATGATCATGGTCAGGGATGAGCATAATTAATGTGGAAATTAGCAATCTAGCTAACCTACCACTAATTAATTATCTAACCTTGCACTAATTCAGGGACCTCAGTCGCAAAATAATGGGAAAGTGTAAAAAAAATCTAAGCTGAAAGGTCGCCAAAGCAAACACCATAGGTTTACTAACAAATAGTTTGTTAACAATTAGACAAAATAAACTTCACAGTTAGGAAGAAGGTATTTTCGGATATGCTGAATAGCATTCATGTATGGTGGTTTTCTGTAACACTGAGTATGACGTCAATGGGAGCCAAAATGTAGGACTTTTTGATAAAGGTAATCAAAACATTGACTTAAGTGAACAGAAGTCCTAAAACTTTCCTGTGAAGGAAAGAAACGAATGAATAGAGGCCCACCACCGAGGAGTTAATATATTCGATAAATAGGTCCCAGTGAGCAAGTGCTTAACGATGAAGGCGATAAGAGCCATTGAAAACTTCACTCTTAGCTTAGGTCAACAGGGATGGTGGGAAGGACAAAGAGGCTTGGATGGGCAAGGAAAAGGATGTAAGAAATTGTAGGAATTGTAGTAAGGTGAGGAAAAGATGTAGATTCGATTAGGAGGGTTTGGGCAGTGGGAGGCCATGGTTCACAGACCTTAGTAAATTCAATGGCACTCATGTAGGTTACATGTCCTTCGAGACACAGTCCACTTAGGTCCCCACTGGTAAGGGCACGGGAAGAGGCAGCAGCTGAGTGGCCAGATGTTTGCCCAGTTTTGACAGAACACTTATGCTGTATAATTTTTACCTCTAAATCCTTGCTATATTGGCCAATTAAAAAAGTAGTCCAAACATGGAATTTTATATATTATATTGTTGCTTTTGTTAGTGTCATTTCTTATTAGAATTCCTTTTAGTGTGTTATGGAAAAAAACAAGGTTGACATTCAAAGATTTTAACAATGATTTTATGGTTTCAAAACCGCTAAAATCATTGCTGTGATTATGTGTACTGTATACTTCTAAATACTTATACATACATTTTTATGTGTGTGTATGTACGTGCATGAATGTGTGTTTATGATTGTCAGTATGTACATGTATACTTTGTGCTTCCAGCATCCAGATAGATGCTTATAATTATAGTCATAAAAACTTGAGAATATTTAATTATATAAACCAGTACAATATGCAATTTTAATGATGAAATTATTTCAGGTAATTTTCCACGAATATGTTACTGGACTGTGTTTATGTACTTCAATCATACTTAAATGAATGATTCATAAATCTCCAACTCTTTTTCTGCTTCCCTGACTACAATTACTTTTTTCGAATAACATGCTGCTGATGCTGGTCCTTTTTCTCTTCCTCTCAAACTTCTCTGAGCTTTCTTTGCATCATTTCTCTACTTTGGAGTTTCTTGAAGGATTCTACCAGCTATGACGAAGCTTATTATCGCAATTCTAATTATATCTTAACCTAACTACAACATACTTTTTAAAAGACGAAATCTGCACCCTTTCTTTGTTACATAATAATGCAGCTTAGACACTGCAGCGCAGTGAATAAATTTTTAATATTCTTTAATCCCCAGGTTGTATCAGTCGTCTTTTCTTCCATTGTAGTGGCAACGCAAGAAACGCAGACTTCCTCGTAGGAAATCTTCCCTTACAAGATTCTTTCCTCGGTTATGTTTTTGCTTAAAATTCTCTCTTATGATTAAGAAGCAAAGCTATCAGTTGTATGTGTGATAATGACGATAAAATTTCCTCCTTGGCTATGACTCATCGTTTTCAAGAACGACTCATATTTCTTTGCAAATGTTGTAAATACATAAATAATATATATATATATATATATATATATATATATATATATATATATATATATATTATATTGTATTAAGGATTTTGTCAGAACCAAGGAAAAGTAATACCTCTTTATAAACTATTTCCCATATTCTCGAGTTGCCACTCTGAACTGAAAGCCTCCATTCTCCCTAAATCATCTCTACTCCCATTGGCTGCCTAGAATTAATCTTCCCAGGTGTCCTGAATGGGAGAGGAACACATCGATGCCAAGATTTTAAAAGGACGAGGCCACAGCAGCTCATTCTCAGAACTTTCTCAGAACTCCCAGATGCCTCTCACCTGCCGAGATGCTACTTCGGCCGCCATTCCCCCCTAACCCCCCACCCCCCCACCCCCCCACCCCCCCCCCCGCCCTTTTTGCTCCCCTGCTTCCTCTGGGGATCCCACACGTGTTCTTATACCATCCATATTGCACAGAAATATCAGCAGATGAGAAGACAACAAGACCAAGGATTTCCAGGTACTGTGAGAGTAATTTCTAGTGTAGTCAGTAGATAGCTTTTGCTTCTTGTCTGTATTTCATTTCATCCTTCCAAAGCGACTTTCCCCCTTCTTGGTTCAGCTTCTCACTCCCCAATTTTGGTTCAATACTGTGATTAATTCCCCTTGTGATACTAGTAATGATATTAAACATCCCCCTAGTTACTCAAGCAATGCAGTATTCCTTTCTGTGTAAGTTCCTAGTCATTTTATGCCCCCTTGATTGAACTTTAATATGCAATGCTAAGAGCAAGTAATGTGTACCATTTTCCCAGGTGTCATTCACCTTAGTACTGATGCTAGAATGCAATCTCTTTACAGATAAAGATTGTGAGAGAAATATTGGAAACCCTTTGTTACGACACTTGCATTTAAATAACCCGCTTTGCGCAAATCAATTCCCTGGGTCTGGGTCATTTCCCAGCCACGCGTTTCCGTTGGACCTGCAATCAACCACTTTCCATTAATTTCTGGACCTGCACGTAATTTAAATGTAAACATAGTTCATTTAAACTAAAGTTCAGTGTTTTGTAAATTCCTCCTTTTCAGTAATATCGGCCTACAGCCGATATTTTTGTTTGTTATAAACCTTGTCCCACCTCACAAGGCCATTTTAGGAGTGCCAGAAAGTCACATCCCCACATTGTATACTGAGGGACGAGCAGTTTATAATAATAAAATATATACGTATATATATACATATATATATATATATATATATATATATGTATGTATATATGTGTGTGTATGTATATACTTATATATATCCAACACAGCTGAAGAATTAGTAGACCTACCCAAAACAGAGTCGTAATTTAAGAGGTTTACGAAGGTTTGAGTGTGAGTATGTGTACTGTATACTTCTAAATACTTATGCATACATACATATATATATATATATATATATATATATATATATATATATATATATATACAGAGAGAGAGAGAGGAGAGAGAGGAGAGAGAGAGAGAGAGAGAGAGAGAGAGAGAGAGAGAGAGAGAACAACAATCACTTCCACGGGCTTCCCTCAGCTGCTACAAACACTTCCGAAGTAGGCTTACCAGCAGTGTTTTGTCTCGTAGCACACAGCACCCGTGATTTATCACTTGCAATATATTATTGAGTTTCCCGTCCATGAGCACGAAGGCCCTGGCGCGCTTGTTTTGTTTCCAAAACCTACAGGCCGCTGCTAAAGAAAATGTCAGCAGTGTATCAAAATTACAATAATTAATATCATGTCATTTCTAAGTATCGCAGTATAATAGGTCCTATCGTCACTGTTATTGTCATTTTCTCTCTCGTTGGGACGAACACCTAAACGGAAAGTTGAAGTGTGTTGATATCAATATCAAGATTAATTTGATGACTACCATTATCCTTTGCAGTTTCAGTATCATGTTTTCGTCGATTATATTTTATTTTTTCTTTCATTGCTGTTTTTTTTATTGCCACAGTACTCTAGCTTTCTTAGTATTACAACAATAGTAAAGGCAGCGGTGCCATGTGGTTAACACTGCCCATTAACCAGAGGACCAGAGTTCAAAGTCCTATGAAGGATGAAATGGTTAGACATCCTCTAAACCAGTGGTTCTTAACCATTTTATGACCATGCCCCCTCTAAGAGTTGGTCCTTTCTTTCACGCCCCCTTGCATCTATTAGTAAAATTCCCTCCCAGATTTAAAGGGGGGGGGGGGGGGGGAATGAGAAAGAGAAAAGGCTTCGAGGGATAGGAAGGGAGGTCAATAATGACAAAACATGGTCAGCCTAACGAGCCTAACTAGAGTAGTAGACCGTAGGAAAGCAATATTATAAGGCAATACTTTTGCATTGTTTTATAAACTTCTAAAATTACTAATATAATTCGCTTTTTTTTTTCTTTTCCCCTAGGGCTCGCGCCTCCCATGGAAATACCTGACGCCCCCCAGGTTAAGAACCACTGCTCTTAACCAATATATGGGATATCATATCCTCTACAGCAAAACAATAACAAATGGATAAAAAGAAATTAGCATACCGATGTAATAAGTCATTGGAAATGAATGAACAAACTGTCGAATGTCAAGATGAATTGGAAATTAATTCATGACAAACGTCAAGGAGTGATGATCATTCTACTAATAACTTGGGGCTGTGAACGTGAGCAGATGGGAGACACAGATGCCAGCAGATGGAGTGTTCGAGAAGAGAGAAATGAATGCTACTGCAGTAAGTTGCTACCACGATAACGAAATACGACAGGTAGTCAAATGCGCAGGCTTTTGTATTTTTATGTAACCGACCATAATCTGTGACGTCACACAAACGCGTCGGAGCGACTGTTTACTGTTGTAAACATAAAGATAACTGCCCTTGTTACACTTTGAAATGCGATTCAATAAATATCCCGCCGTAGATTTAAGTGGTGAACGCGATTTTGGACATGAAATACTGTAGTTCATGAGAATGGCGATGCTTAAGAAACTGAATAGGCGAAATGTTGCACCAATAAGGTTCTTTTGTGAGTGACACTGATTGTACCATCTGCTATCAATGATTAGAGATTTGGTTGTCAGATTATAAGTGATAAAGACCGCTTTAATGCATTCTATTACTTTATGTATGGAATAAGACCCTCATATAACAAATGCTACAGATTCCAAGTATAATTGTATATTTTGAGAAGGCCATTTTAAACAGCCATTTACTAGGTTATAGTCCTGTGAGAAAGCTTGCTACATTAGTCATTTTTTGCACTTTTGATATTTAATATCAGTTTTAACAAACACATTCATAACAAGAACGCAAGAATTCATTAAAGGTAAAAATTCATAAGATGTTTAGTGGGGGCAGTATATAGCTTTCAGATCAAGCTAAGGCAAAGACATCTTACTCACACAGGCGTCCATAGACATTTGTTACAACACCTGTACTTATATTAGATAAGGTGATAGACAGGAAAGGTAAACATCTGTAATGCAGGAGACTGTTTTAAAACGAAGAGATTTCTCATATCTTTATCTTGACGCCAACTCTCTCATCTGATCTCCGACATGAGTGAGCCCAGATTTTTTTCTCATTCGGGATGCTTCGGAAACGAAAAGAGCTTGTAAGTCCCCCTGTCACTCTCATTGCACCCAAATACGCTACAATAAATCATTTTGAAGTCCACTGTTACAACAACGATATCACTGAGACGCAAATGAACGGTCACCTCCTACCAGAAATTTTGGCATTTTACGAAAAAAAAAAGCGCGCGAAAACAGCAAAAAAAATACTTACCAATTATATCAGTAATATCTCTAGTATGCAAATTAAGATCATTCATCATTAGATTCTTTGATAATTTCTCAGTATATGAGACGGATATTGCCATTTGATTCCCACACGCAACGCCCTCGGCATAGGGACAGAATGACGTCACAAATTCGCATGCACAGACGAGTCCCAAACTCGTCACTAGAGCGGGACTACCTGTTAATGTCTTTATCGTGGTTGCTACAGTCTGGCCTTGAAGAAAATAATTGAGCTTGAGGTTACTTACAATAGCATGATAAAGTCTCTTACGCTTTTTAACGAAATGTGACGCAAAGAAAACAGTCTGAAAAGTAATGAATGTATCACTTCGCAAGTTAAAAAGAACATTGATTGAAGTATGTTCCAGAAGAAATAAATAAGCAATTAAAAGAGATGATCTCGCATGAGGATGATTCTTGTTTATTTATTTTTTTCTAAGAATCCAGCCTAACCAGGAACGCAATTTGATTATCCTCATGACGTTCTAGGACTACTTTCTCAGCTCTATTTCATCATCTCTTCTTGGCGCTGTTATTCCCATTTTTACTCCTCGACGCTTCTTTCATTCCCAGATTGGTTTGAATGAATATTTTACTGGATAAGATTTTTTCCCCCTGTCAGCATATGCAGCATATATAAGCTTGGTCTGACCAGCATTTCCGTGACCAAAATTTGTTTCTTAGCAGCTAAGCAGCTCAATATCCGTTGAAATAATATCTGTCTACACACATGATTACATGGTGAAGGTTTCTAACTCTCGTATGCCAGAATGGCGTAACATTTTCAGATTATCTTCTTATCCTGTCTTTTGTTACTCACCAGAATTAACATTCCGATGTTTTGGCAGCCATTATCTCCGTCGATGTGGGAATGTTCGATAGGACGGGACTGATGTTTATTTGACAGTTCCTTTTAGGTCGGAATGTTTGTTCCCTCTGTGAGGATTAATCAAAAAAGAAACAAGTAAAAAAAAATGCGCCGAGGTTTCTTCGGTGCAATCGAGTTTTCTGTACATCGTATAATCGAGGCCACTGAAAATAGATCTATTTTCTGTGGTCTCGGTATAATGCTGTATGATCTGCGGCCCATGAATCTTTAACCACGTCCCGGTGGTCGTATGGCCTATATCGGTGCCAGATGCATGATTATGGCTAACTTTGACTTTAAATGAAATAAAAACTACTGAGGCTAGAGGTCTGCAATTTGGTATATTTGATGATTGGAGGATGAATAATCATCATGACAATTTACAGCCCTCTAGCCTCTGTATATTTTAAGGGCTGAGGGCGGACAGAAAAAATGCGCACAGGAAAAAGTGCAGACTGACAAAGCTTTCTTTTTAGAAAACTAAAAAACCTATGAAAGGGAAAGAGACTAAAAACTAAACCTGAT
This sequence comes from Macrobrachium nipponense, assembly GCF_015104395.2. Taxonomy (NCBI): domain Eukaryota; kingdom Metazoa; phylum Arthropoda; class Malacostraca; order Decapoda; family Palaemonidae; genus Macrobrachium; species Macrobrachium nipponense. The sequence goes on along the minus strand of NC_061097.1, from coordinate 56,403,131 downwards.
ATCTCCCCTCTTTACTTCGGATCACTTAGATAATATAATATATATATTATATTAATATATATATATATTATTCTATTATAATATATATTATATAATATCTATATATAGATATATAGATAGAATATATATAATATATATCTATCATATATATAATCACTATATCTATATAAATATATCGATCAGACAGATGGAATACTTCATAGTTCTTGCATCTGGATGTAAGGCTTTGTAATGACAAGTGTAAAAAAAGTGTGAATAATTAAAGAAGCTATATATATATATATATATATATATATATATATATATATATATATATATATATATATATATAGATAGAATAGTAGCCAGTAGTTGGGTAAGCATTCCTTATTGGGACTAGTTTCGAGGCTCTGACATACCTCACCATCAGGAATCTAAATCATAATAAATAAATACAATTTGAATAAAAACTCATTAAAATAAAATAGAATAAAACACAGCAGAACTAACTGCTAGGAATTAAAATTTGACGGCACTTTTTAATCTATAAAAGTAAAAGTCATGAGAGGAATAAAACGTAAATACAAAGATAGTTACATAAGATAGAATGAAAAACAAAGTTACTCATCTGACCGTTCATTATCACAGAGTGATGGTTTTTCTCTGATGGTATATAATGTCTCAATTGTGGTTAGGTCCATATCACTAGACCGACTGGCTAATACAGAAGAAGAATCCATACTCAGAGGATGGTCATGCTGATAGGAATGCTCACGAATGGCGCTAAATGCTTGTTTGTTAAGAGGCCTGTTTCCTCTCAGGGATTCAGAACCGACAAAGCAAGGTTTTTCGGCAACACCTTTTCATCAAAGCATCGGAAAAAGGTGAAAGTTGGTAAGGGTATATTTTATAACCCCACCTAATACTTGCAAGCATTATTCAGTACCTGAGTTCGATTGCTTTGATATTTATAGAGTAAAATGATTCGCCGATTTGGCTAGCCCGCGAAGTAGGAATAAAAGATGAAAACGATGGTGTTAGACTGTTAATAAAATCAAGGATATTAAAGAATAGATATATACTGATGAAACCTTCTATGGGTAACTACAGAAAAATATTCTGTGGCTTGTTTTTTTGTTTTTGTTTTTTATTCTAACGAAAAGAGGCCGTTGAAGAATATCATGCGTTTCTAAAGAAGTTTTCATGCCGAAGTTTCCAAACAAATGAGCCAAACATAGCCAATACCTTTGGGGTTTTCTGATGTTAGGTTTTGCGACATTTCTCCAATATATATAACCCTTGATGTCATTTTGCCAATGAGGTGGTTCCATAAGGAGTTACGTCCAGACCTTCGGGAAGTGTTACATACCCCTGTGCGCCATGGTTGCCGTTCATTCAAGTCGACTATCTACCTGGTACTTAGTCCAGATGGTAAATTCCTAAAACTCGGTTGCATTTAAGGAGGAACGATAAAAATTTTACAGAATTTACCCAACCAGTCATGGCACTCCTTTCCAACGGGATGAAGCGTTTCAATACCAAATTTACATTTTTAGAGGATCTTAAAATTTTGAAATGGCGTCCTTCAACATTTTTTTTTAAGTTCGAAAATTAAATAATTTGCAGTAAAGATGTCTAAGTACTTTCTCAAATCTTTTGAAATGGCGTTCTTTAAATTTATTTTCTTTTTTTTTTTTTTTTTGAGTTCGAAAATAACATGATTCGCAGTAAAGATGTATAAGTACTTTATAAAGAAAATGTTCCTCCTAAAGAGATATATTCTGTAACAGAATGCCTGAAATGTTAAAGATTTATTTGTTCTTCTCTTTAGTGAGATCCTTTCTGTTCGCTGTCACTGTTCGCCTCCTTCGCCTTTAAGGTCATAGACGGCGGCGGAGAGATTCAGCGATGCCCTTTTACACCTCGCGGGGGGAAGGGGGGGAGGCGTTTTGTGCAGCAGTTTCGTCGGTTATGCTGCTCCTTTATTGAATCTCTTGTCAACGATGTTCCTCCGCTTTTATACAAAATGGTGTTTTTCTTTTTCGCGTTGATTTCTCTCTCTCTCTCTCTCTCTCTCTCTCTCTCTCTCTCTCTCTTTCTCTCTCTCTCTCTCTCTCTCTCTCTCTCTCTCTCTCCCTTCCAAATAGATTTGAATTGGAAAGTGTTGAAACGGGAAAACTCAATATCTAGAATTGCTCTTTACAGAAAGGAAGTTATATTTAGAAAGGAAGGATAACATATAGTTATATAAAAAAAACACTGTAAAAGGGGATATGTATCAATAGAAATGTTTTGTAAAAACGTAAAAAAAAACGTCAATTAACGAACAGGAAACATTAGAGAAAGGCTAATATATGTCAAGTGTTAAACAACAGAAGGGCTAACGCAACGTCTAGTAATCACATCGAAACACTGAAAAAAGTAGGTCGCAAAATTTCATTGTTTTCTCTCTGGCTGGCTGAGGTTCATCTCGTCGAGCCCTTCATTTCTAATCATACTGTATACATATAACTGTTACCTACTCTAAGGTACTGGAAAAGATATTGCTAATCAATTAACTAAATATTTGGAAGAAAACAGTCTTCTATCTGAACATCAGCATGACTTTAGGCCTAAATTATCACGTCTGTCAATTTCTTATCTTCCACTGTCTCTTAGTCTCTCATCCCCCGTACCGGAGTAGTGCCGTCAGTGGACCTCATGCGGTGCACTGTAGGCATTACTTAAGGTTCTTTGCAGCGCGCCTTTGGCCCCTAGCTGCAACCACTTTCGTTCATTTTACTGTACTTCCTTTCATATTCTCTTTCTTCATTGTACTTTCCACCCTCTCCTAACACTTGATTCATAGTGCAACTGCTTTGAGGTTTTCTTCCTGTTACACCTTTCATACCTTTTACTGTCAATTTCCATTTCAGCGCTGAATGACCTCGCAGGTCCCAGTGCTTGGCCTTGGGACTAAGTTTTAAATTCAACTTAACTCAACCGTCTCTCCTCCCGACAATTTCTACCAAAATGAGTTTACTGACAACCAGGTACCCTATTCACTGCTTGAGTTGAATCGAGTTGAATATAGAATTTAGGCCAAAGGCCAAGCACCGGGACCTGCGAGGTCATTCAGCGCTGAAATGGAAATCGACAGTGAAAGGTATGAAAGGGGTAACAGGAGGAAAGCCTCGCAGTTGCACTATGAATCGAATGTTAGGAGAGGGTGGAGAGTAAGATGGAATACGAAAGGAGGTACAGTAAAAGGAATAAAAGTTGTTGCAGCTAGGGGCCGAAGGCACGCTGCAAAAAACCTTAAGTAATGCCTACAGTGCACCGCATGAGGTTCACTGACAGCACTACCCCCCTACGGGGTATTCATTGCTTGAGTAAACAGAGGCGAATGGGATTTTCGAGAACCGTCCAGTGACATTCCTCCCATTTCCGGTTACGGGGAGAGAGAGAGAGAGAGAGAGAGAGAGAGAGAGAGAGAGAGAGAGAGAGATGGGAGGAAAGCGGAGTCAGCTTTAAAGTATTCGGAGACAGAGATTCATTCCATCGGATTAATTCTAAACAAACTTGAAGAATCTCTCTCTCTCTCTCTCTCTCTCTCTCTCTCTCTCCTCTCTCTCTCTCTCTCTCTCTCTTTTGACAGAGAGAGAGGGTGCAGGCGGTTTTGCAAAATTTATAATAACATTTCACTCTCTGAACATGGGCCATTTCATGGAAGTGACTGTTATCAAAATAATACTCGTAAATGGAACAACAATGAAACATGACAGATTCATCCAATAAGTGACGAAAAGAGAAAAATCAAGATAAGAACAGCCGAGGCACAATGCTTGTAAATAAATCAGCATTAATATAATTCAAGATATCTACGAGAATATATATATATATATATATGAATGATTGTACTTAAGTGTAACCTCATAGAGCCCTCTCGTTTTGATAATCTTCATGTTGATGTAGAATGGAAATCGCAAGTCTACTTTTTTATCTCTCCTCCTCTTATTTTCACTTTCTCCCCCATGGCTACTATCTGCAATAACCGACCAACAACCAAGTACATAATTCACACCTGAGGTGATCAGAGGCATAGTGGATTCTAAGGAACAAACTAGTTTAGCCTTCCTCGTCCTGTTCCATAATCCAAAATGAGTCCCTCAGTTTGAGTTGAGCAGACTTACTACTGTTCCTCGAGCCCAGTGAGAGAGAGAGAGAGAGAGAGAGAGAGAGAGAGGGGGAGACCCCTAATGCATGAAGTGAACAGATTTTAACTTTTAAGAAGCTGTGTAGTGATGTAATCGAGAAGCTATTATTTCCCAAAAGGCACAAATGGTCACAAAGAAACTTTCCGTCTGGGTCGCCTCTCTCTACATAAACTCATTAGGCTGTAAATATTTCACAAGAAGAATAAATAAACTTACAAAATTCTTTTTCCCTGACATTGGTTTGTCACCCTCAGCGTCTTTTGCAATATGATTTCTGCACATCGTAGTATAATCAAGTACACCGAATATGACCTATCTTCCGGTGGTCTCGGTATACTAATGCTGCATGAGCCGCGGCCGAAGAAACTTTAACTACGGCCCGGTAGTGGCCTGGCCTCGTTGCCAGATGATCCTTTAACAAAAAATTTAAAACTAAAGAGGCTAGAGGGCTGCAATTTCCTCTAACCTCAGTAGCTTTAAGATCTGAGGGCGGTCATGAAAAGGGTGGACAGAGTTAAGTGCGGACGGACAGACAAAGCCGGCTTTTCAGAAAACTAAAAATTGCCAGGTTAATTATACCATCAATTGTTTGAGACTTCTCTGACTCAACGAATTTCGCTATTCAAGGATTTGGGGGTGTGAGTGAAGTGGACGAGGGAGGCCCTGGCTCATTGGCGTAATAGAATTAATGCCGTGAATAAACTCTGAGGAAAAAGGTCTTGATTTCTTTCTTTTTTTTAGTTTTTTTTTTAGTTTTCTGTAAAAGAATACTATTGAGATGGCTCTGTCTGTCCGTCTGCACTTTTCCTGTCCCCAGTTTTCTGTCCACACTTCGTCTGTCGGCCCTCAGATCATAAAAACCACAGAGGCTACAGGACTGCAAATTGGTGCGTCGCTCATCCACCCTGTTATCATCGAACATAAGAAATTGCAGCCCTCTTATCTCGGTAGTTATCATTTTATCTCAGGTTAAAGTTAACCATTATCGTGCTTCTAGCAACACAACACAGGAAAACACGGCCGGCTGAGAGTTTCATTGGCCACGGCTCATACAGCATTTTACTGAGACCACCGAAAAATAAGTTTTATTTTCGGTGGTCTTCTTTATAAGCTTTTTTACTTATTTTATTTTGTTGTGAAGAGGGAGTATAGCTGAATGTTTAACGAAAAGTTACGTAATCATAATTCATTCATTTCCGTTCTGGTCTTCACATTATTTATTGTTTTTACATTTTCACTCTAATAAATCATTCATAAATATCCTATTCTAAAATTCCTGTATCTTTAACTCAACGCGAATCACCTTTTCCAGACCATATTAAGCTCTTCCATAGGGCTTTCCTAACCCCCACACCCCCCCAACAACAACAGCAACAAAGTAGTTTGTGGGCTTATTCCCTGAGTAAGTGAAAATAAAAAGGGAAGAGAATGGGGGATGTATTTATTTTGTGTGTTTATCAACCTGCCCGAGTTTTCTGTGAGATATCAACTCAACATCCAAAAGGAGCGTCTAGAAAACAAACGTTCGTCTATTTTTTACATTTTAAGGATGATAGAATGGAAATTTGAATCCTCATTCTCGCATTATTAAAATAATATGCGTATATATATATATATATATATATATATATATATATATATATACATCCAACGTTATATATAAGTACGTGCCCCAGATGTATGTAGTCAGAGGATCTATGTCGGATGTACAAAGAGGCTGTGGCGAGCACATTGATGCTCACAGAAGGGTCAGCTTCAGAAATGGGAGCAGATTTCTAGCCCTGAACTATCTAATATTAAAAACCATACAAAAATATGAAAAACTTTAAGACAATAAAGATTTTTCGATAACAGGACATGTACAAAAAGAAAACGACTTAGCAATACTGGAATCCATTATTATCAAACTGACCGGACCACCGTTAAACTCCCAAACGTCATCCACACAATTGTTTATTGCCTGATAGTCTTGTTGAGCTGCTTTTCTCTGTCTGTATGTTTGTTACTGTCTCTCTCTCTCTCTCTCTCTCTCTCTCTCTCTCTCTCTCTCTCTCTCTCTCTCTCTCTCTCTCGTTTTAACTCTATACGAGTACAGTAGTATATTTTTAACTTCCTTCTGAGTAGGTTGTCATCAGCCATTTGCTTATTCTTTAAGTAAATGTTTTAGCAATTATATTCTGAATTCGGATTTTATTAGTTTATTGATTGCCATGTTCGGTTGTTTGCAGCCTAGAAAATGCAACCATGTGGAGTTGTGAAACGTCGGCATGTATTTTAATAAAATGCATATGGATAGTGCCTTTCATTCCCTGACCCGCCTTGGATTGTTCTTCGAGCTGTTGCTCCGGAAATTGGAGTTATATGTGTGTGTGTGTGTGTGTGTGTGTTACCGGGAGAGTATTCATAAAAGCCGTATTCATAAAAACTATGCATGTGAATCACACACACACACACACACACACACACACGCACACACACACACAGAGATAGAGAGAGAATATGAGAGAGGAAATGGTAGAGTTGATCGAGCGCTAAACACTTAACAAAATTGAATGTCTTTCCCAACGGTTTTCGTTGCCAGATGGTAACAGACAAACGTCCGCATTTTAGACCGTAAAGGCAGAGTGAGGGCATCATTGCCCATGTAGTGGTGACTGAACTTACAAGCTCTCACGTTTATCATAGTTTTTTTTTTTCAAGTCCAAGTTTGGACTTGGTTTAATTCAGTCTCGAGTCCAGCCCACTTCCCTAAGAAGCAGCAAATAAACCCAGGTGGAACATTCATACTTTAGAAAAGATTGTAAAAAAAAAAAAAAAAACTGTGATGTTTACGTCAAGAACCCAAGAATAGGCGTTCGGTGGAATCCGAACGCCTCCCCCGTCAGCTACCTTAATCTAGGCTAGAAATAAGCCTAGAAAAGTGGTGGCAGCTTGGGTGAAATTCAAAAAAGAAGAATTATTCAACAAGAGAAAGAAAAAACGTGCAGTGTTTTTCCACCGAAATAGCGCTACTGCTCCGGCCATATTGTCATAACAAAAACAAATCGCTCTGCAAGAAGAGCGAGAAAGAATTTCATCGTTCTGTTTGACTGAGAGAGAGAGAGAGAGAGATTCCACTGACTCCATACACACTCACACAAGCGCGCGCGCACACACACACACACACACACACACACACACACATATATATATATATATATATATATATATATATATATATATATATATATATATATATACAGATGTTGGTGCAGCGAGACCACAAAAACATCAGGTTAGGGTGATGAGCCAATAGGTCACGCATTTATTACGCCGACTCGTATCGTAACAACATTGTTACATTCTCAAGGCTAAAAAAAGGAAGAAAAAATTGGTGCAATTTTAAAAAACATGGAATGTAAGGCCTCAGAGTCTCTACATATTACATACATGTACATTAAACAGCAGAATTATTCCAGGAAAAAAACATCTGTTAGACCGAAAGTGGAAGACTGAATGACTAGAAAAGGAAAGAGAAGCAACGAAGAAAGCAGCTGTAGTCAGGTACAGCTGTACTGAGGAAGAGTGTGAGTTCAACTTGGGGACTAACTATTCAATGAATAAAATGTTAAAATGTTTTACTATTGCAGACTTAATGTTTTTTCTTGAATTATGGTATACTGGCATAAAAATTTCTTCCTAGGTACTATACTAATAACAGGAGAATCAGATAGTTTCGTAGTTAATAAATATCTGCAGTATGTATGAAATATGAGATGGAAACCTATTTATGTAAGAATGCAAAAGAAAGCAGAGCCGCAGGAGTGAGACGTCAATGAGGGACCTGATGAAAGAAGCCCCAGGGAAGGATAACGCGTCGAGAAACGACCCGGCAGGACGCTGTACCCGATGTTTCCTGAAGCAGGACACCTTCGCTAATAATGGCAGTACTCGACTAGTACTTCCCCGAGATTTAACCCAGTATCGAAACCTTTCCCTAAAAAAATACGGGACGCCATATCTTTACGTCTAACCACGAAATTTCTTGAAAATAAATTCATTGTTTCCCACACTCAAATTACTGACCTATCACTACCTATCCTAACCTAGGGGCATGGCATAAAAAAAAAAAAAAAAAAAAAAAAAAAAAACTTTGCTGGTGCAATACTAGCATACATATCAGAAATTTGCCGCGTACTTTTGTACGATTTTCAAATACGTTTGTTTGCTGCCAAAGAGAGAATCCACCCTTCGTTGTCCAAATAACAAAAAATCACATCCAATTTGTAATTAAATTGGTGTCTAATGAAAGAAAATATCGGTAGATAAAGGGAATCCTTAGTACCAGTAATAAAAGAAAGGAGTGAAGCGAGACACGGCTGCTTGCTTGAGGTTTCCTTAATTGAATTTTTCTTGGTGTGACCGTTCAAGTCCACCTTTTCTTTTTTGTCCTACAGCTAATTTTCTTGGTTTGATGCTTCTAATCAAATGCACTGCAATTATACTGGCAGTGTCAATGGTGATTATTATTAACAAGGTGGAAGATCAAACACACCAGAGGATCCCAATAATTTTCTACCGTAGTCACATTCTGACACTTTCTGCTAAAAGAGAAAGCCGTAATATTTATACACAACCTTACATTAACTTAGGAAGCAGTAATATTAACAAAATATTATAAACTTATACGAAAATACAAAAACATAAAAATTAAAAGACAAAATCAAAACCAGTTAAAAACTAAAATTAGAACTGAGAAAACAAATCAAAATATGATCTGAGGATATCACCCACACTCTCTATTTAAAATAGATTTCTTGGCTCGGATAAGATTGTATTCTGCTGTCTTGAGGTCCTGAGCAGAACATGCTTGCAAAAGAAAGGCGAATTCCTTGAATCGAGAGGAAATATTAAATTTTTCTCAACAATGTACACAGATAGCTGAATGGAGAGGTTTACCAGTTGCCGTCCTGACATAGGCCTGACAGTTCTGTTATTCTGTTCGCAAGATGGGTTTTCTTGATACTGGATTCCACGTCCTTCACGCCAGATTTGGAGCAATTGAATAGTTGAATAGATAAAGTTATTTTATTGGATTTTATGAAATTTAGGCTGTCAAGCCCAGAAGCACTGCGGTATTTCAGCCATTCAGCGCCTACGACAGTGAAAAGGGGGATTTAGTAAAGGGCCGTTGCAAGTACCTTTTTGTAATTCCTGCAGTACAACACGCGAGGTGCACTGGCAGATCTACCCGCTACAGTGACAAGCTAGCAATTGTTCTTTAATTAAAAAAAAAAAAGTTAATCTTATGGTTGCTGGACACGTGTAGCCCTGGTTAACCTAATGTAACTTTTCTGCCTTTCTATCTCTCGTAATCTCTTGTATTAAGAATGCATTAAAAGCGGCAAAAAAAGACATTTTATAATTATAAAAAATATTATGGCACAAAAAAAAACTGCTTGTACTGTTAAATAAGAAGTTATTTCAGATATTCCCCACCTACTTAAGAATTTTGGATAAAATTTAGCATTTAAGAATAATGAAGCAATGGAACATGTAGTCCTCCCGAGGATGTGCTATTGCAACCTCAAAAGTTCAAGCGAGCAAGCAATTCATATCTATCCTAAAGCAATTCTTGTATTTTAATTAAGTACCTAACACTTTTATCTTTGTATCTATTAATTTGTTAATTTGTATTTTCTTTCCCAATAAATGATCTCTTCTTTCTGCAGTTCCTATTACCTTCTGTCACTTCTTTCAAATAAGCACCTTAGTCTTTGGAAGCTTGAATTTCAAGTCAATAACCCTTAAGGGCTCGATTCATGTGAATAGGGTTCATCTTCTAAATAATAATAATAATAATAATAATAATAATAATAATAATAATAATAATAATAATAATAATAATAATAATAATAATAATAATAATAATAAAGAACTCGCCCGAAAGTACTAAAGAATGTGTATACCGAATTACTTGTAAGTCTTGTAATAACTTTTCTATTGGTCTAACTTGCAAAAAACAATGATAAGAGAATAGAACAGCTTATAAGATGTGTGAAAAACTTGACAGATGAACAGTGGAAATTTGTTCATATTTGTGGTAACAATCATACAAAAAGCTGTACAGGAGTAAAAAAAAAAATAAATTCACTCTGATAATGAAAAATCACTGAGTCTAGTTTTATAGAATGAATTTTTGTAAGAACATGAATATCAGCCAAAGCATGTGTATAAACTTGATCCATTCATTTCAACAGAAATATGCAAGAAGTTTGAATTTTCAGGAAAGGAAATGAGAGAGACAGGGAAAAGGGAAATAGGGCTCACAAGATAAACAGATTTGTAAAGGTTGACTTCCCATTAATGATGTCAGGAGCAAATACTAGGTTTCCAACGGTCTGTAAATTGGTACGCACTGACTTTCTAGCATATGTTATGGGAATTCCTACCACTTTGTATCAGTCCTCTGAAAGTGCTTTAGTAATAGAGCCGAAACCGATCTGGATTTAAAACCAATTTTCATTTCTCTGAGGTGTTTATATATATATATATATATATATATATATATATATATATATATATATATTATATATATATATATATATATATATAATATCACATCACCGTGATTCATATAAATTATTCGAGCTACAAGTGTCTTTTAATATCTGATTCGCTCGGAATAGATATATTTTCATATATGTAAATCGAAGGGGAGTTTTTAGTTGATAATAATTTCGTCCTCTCGTCGGTTCGAACCAGCGCCCAGCGAACAGAGAAGAAATCAGGACTTCAGTGACGAATCGATAACATCACTGAAGTAGTTTTCCCTCCCACCGAAAGTTGTTAATATTTAAGCGGTTCCTCGGCTGACTGATTGTTTGGTGGTTACCTGTATACGTTTCCTCGCGTTTTGTGGGGACCTTTGGTCGAGTAAGGAGGCAATGTGGATTCGGCTCCTTAAAGTGGAGATTTCAGTGGAGATTTTCTGCAGTAGGAAGGCCTTGCTGTATCTGAGACCCTCCCTTCCTCTGTAGCACGGGGACCATTTATTGCTAGGTAAACCGTTACTTATGTATAAATTATCAAATTACAATGTATCATCCAAGACGTGGAAAACCGAAGCGTTCTAGAGGCCAAAGTTCGCGCAAATCTGATCATTCTTTAGTAATGGAAAATAAATGAGGTTATCCATGAAATTCGTTTTTTGTAAAGACAGCATAGTGCATGAGAAAACGAATATATGGGTAACTAATTTAAATATGATCTTTACTCGTTTATTTGGCCGTGATACATTATAAAACTTGATGGTTTGAAGATTTGTCATCACAAAGCCTGTCTGTTAAAAGATTTAACACAAACCTCAACCTCCAATAGGACGTCTTTTGTGTGCATAGTAAAAATCAGCAAGAAACGGCCAGATGCAGGAATAACAGGCTAGGTAGCTACCTATAGGTAGTCAGTTTTTAATTAAATAAAGGAAACTATTTTTCTTTTCTTTTTTTGTGTTGCAGTTTTCACACAAATTTCACAGAAAAATGCTAATTAGGTCTACACCTCATTAAACACCAGTGTCAAGTGAAGATTTTTAATTTTATGGAACCAAAAAGCTATAGGCTAATAGCTAGTCAGTTTGGCATCAGAACATTGGAAATGAGATATATCAAGTTTCTCATTACTTTGCTTACTTGTCAGATATCGCCAGTTGTGATGTCTTTTCCTGTGGACAGTGAATGAAAAAGCCACTTACTTAAGAAAATTATGAACTGTTAAATCTACAGCACAAAATGCAGATGTGGCGAAAAGATGGACTTAGTGGACTGTATATGCTTAACGTTGTTACTTGTTCAAAAACCCCTAAAAGCCTTATGTAACAACTCCACAAAACTCTCTTTGCGGTTTCTAAATTTCGGGGAGATATCTCTCAACCCAATTCATTATTAACGAGGATAGCACACCAATATCATTAATGAATAGTACAACAATTAAGTACTTTCACTTACTGAGCAGTCCTTGTAGACATGAACTCAGATCATAAATCGCTATTCGAGATACGACGAGAGGTACGCGTCTGTCTGTCTATCTGTCTGTCTGTCTCTGTCTGTCTCTCTCTCTCTGTCTGTCTGTCTGTCTCTCTCTCTCTCTCTCTCTCTCTCTCTCTCTCTCTCTCTCTCTCTCTCTCTCTCTCTCTCTCTCTCTATCTGATCATTCTTTAGTAATGGAAAATAAATGAGGTTATCCATGAAATTCGTTTTTTGTAAAGACAGCATAGTGCATGAGAAAACGAATATATGGGTAACTGATTTAAATATGATCTTTACTCGTTTATTTGGCCGTGATTCATTATAAAACTTGATGGTTTGAAGATTTGTCATCACAAAGCCTGCCTGTTAAAAGATTTAACACAAACCTCAACCTCCAATAGGACGTCTTTTGTGTGCATAGTAGAAATCAGCAAGAAACGGCCAGATGCAGGAATAACAGGCTAGGTATAGGTAGTCAGTTTTTAATTAAAGGAAACTATTTTTCTTTTCTTTTTTTGTGTTGCAGTTTTCACACAAATTTCACAGAAAAATGCTAATTAGGTCTACACCTCATTAAACACCAGTGTCAAGTGAAGATTTTTAATTTTATGGAACCAAAAAGCTATAGGCTAATAGCTAGTCAGTTTGGCATCAGAACATTGGAAATGAGATATATCAAGTTTCTCATTACTTTGCTTACTTGTCAGATATCGCCAGTTGTGATGTCTTTTCCTGTGGACAGTGAATGAAAAAGCCACTTACTTAAGAAAATTATGAACTGTTAAATCTACAGCACAAAATGCAGATGTGGCGAAAAAGATGGACTTAGTGGACTGTATATGCTAAACGTTGTTACTTGTTCAAAAACCCCTAAAAGCCTTATGTAACAACTCCACAAAACTCTCTTTGCGGTTTCTAAATTTCGGGGAGATATCTCTCAACCCAATTCATTATTAACGAGGATAGCACACCAATATCATTAATGAATAGTACAACAGAGGTACGCGTCTCTCTCTCTCTCTCTCTCTCTCTCTCTCTCTCTCTCTCTCTCTCTCTCTCTCTCTCTCTCTCTCATAATCAAATAAATAACCAACCAAGTAATAAAATCCAAAATAAGAAAGAAACAAATAAAGAGAGAAATCAAGAAATCAAGAGAAAAGCAAACCACCAATGAGATATGCAGAGGTGTCAGCAAAAAATTTCAAAGCATCAGCTCCGAAATTCTACTCAAGAGATAATAACTGTATTTATTATGCAAGAGGATATTGCAGAAACGGAGAAAATTGCAGATTCAGACACAAAATGAATAATTATGATGAAGGAAGATCAAATATTATGGAAAAGATGGATTTTTTAATGTCAGAATTTCTGGAAATGAAAAAAAGAACAACATACCAGAACAGGAAAGAGACATGGGAAAATCCTTATTACTACCAATATTAAATGAAGGAGAAAACACGCAAACCATCATAGTGATAAATGCGCAGGGTTTAGTTACGAGTAACTCAAAAAGAAAAATAGAGTACTTAGAAGAACTAACCCAAAATGAAAAGAAAATAGATATAATGAATATAAGTGAAACCTGGTATTCCCAAGAGACTGGGAATCCAAAGGGTTCCAAACTTATAGATCCGATAGAAAAAATAGGAATCAAGGGGGAACCGCAATATATGGGAAAGACAAAAAACAAGGAAAAATATATGAGAAATATAGTAACTCAGAATGTGAACTAATAGCGGTAGAATTTGAATCTGAAAAATTGATGAACATAGTAATATATAGACCTCCTAATACTAAAGAATAAAAAGTTTGACTTAATAATTGAAAAATTGGATGATATATGTAGAAATCACAAGGACTGGACTATTCTCCTATCTGGTGACTTCAACTTTCCTTTCGTAGAATGGAAAGAACGAATAGGAGACTGTGGTTGTACTTATACATATAAAAAAGAGAGTAATAGTAGTGCAGAAGATAAGAGGCAATTTGAAAAGCTATTAGATATGCTACTAGAATACAACATTCAACAAATAAATCACCTGCCAACAAGAAAGGAAAATACTTTAGACCTAGTATTTGTGAACGAGATGAATTATGTTAAAGAAATAATAGTTTATAATGCGAGTATTTCAGATCATAATGTCATAGAATTAACAGTTCATTCCAAAGCAAGTGAAAATAGAGATAAGCAAGAAATGAAAAAGTGGGAAGGATATGGAAAATACAACTTCTACAGTAAAAATATAAAATGGTCAGAAATTAATGAAGAATTAAACAAAGATTGGGATAACATTTTCGTAAGTGATGACATAAGGGTAAATACGGAGATATTATATAAAATATTGGAGAAAAATAGTGGATAAATATATACCGAAGAAGAAAAGTAAACATCATTCATGCATACCAAGAGACAGAAGGATCTTGTTCCAGAAAATCAGAAAGTGGAAAAAAGGTCTTGCAAAAGAAAAAAATGCATGGAAAGTTATAGAACTAAAAAGTAAGATAGAAAATGCAGAACAAAAGATTATACAATCAAAAGAAAATGAAAAACGGGACTCGGAAGAAAAAACCCTATTAAATATCAAGCAAAACCCCAAACTATTATATTCATATGCGAAGAAGATGAATAAAAGAAGAATAGAAATAGGCCCTCTGAGAATTGAAGGGAGATTAACGAATGAAAAAAAGGAAATTTGCAACATACTGGCAGAACGATATAAGAGAGAATTCACCCCTAGAATAGATAATGAAGATAATGATATAGAAGTAAGGGACGAAAATAGTGAATATTTAGCTGACATAGAAATTAATGAAGCTGATATTGTGCAGGCAATTAATGAAATTAAAAATGGAGCTGCTGCAGGGCCGGATGGAGTCCCTGCTATTTTGTTAAAGAAAGTAGTTCATTCTATCGCAAAGCCACTTGCAATATTATTAAGACAAAGTGTAGATACAGGCAAGATTTATGATGAGCACAAATTAGCATATATCACCCCTACTTTCAAAAGTGGATCAAGACTAGAGGCAAGTAATTATAGGCCTGTGAGTCTAACATCACATATTATGAAAGGGTAATGAAGAAAAATATTATGAAACATTTAATAAAAAATAATTTGTTTAATATAGGACAACACGGTTTCGTACCCGGAAAAAGTACACAAACCCAACTGTTAGTCCACCGTGAGAACATATTCAAAAATATGAAAAGCGGAAATGAAACAGATGTGGTTTATCTAGACTTTGCAAAAGCTTTTGACAAAGTAGACCATAATATATTAGCAAAGAAAATTAGAAAACACAATATCGTAGATAAAGTAGAAGAGTGGTTAAAAGAATTTTTACACAACAGAAAACAGATAGTTATTGCAAACGATGAGAAATCGGATGAAACCAAGGTAATATCCGGTGTGCCACAAGGTACGGTGCTAGCTGCAATATTGTTTGTTATTATGATTGAAGACATAGACAGTAATGTTAAGGATTCGGTAGTAAGTAGTTTCGCTGATGACACAAGAATAAGTAGAGAAATTACTTGTGATGAAGATAGGAACGCTCTACAAAGAGACCTTAACAAAGTATATGATTGGGCAGAGGTAAATAGGATGGTATTTAACTCTGATAAATTTGAATCAATAAATTATGGAGACAGAGAAGGAAAGCTATATGCATATAGGGGACCTAATAATGAGACAATCACAAATAAGGAAGCAGTTAAAGACCTTGGTGTGATGATGAATAGGAACATGTTATGCAATGATCAAATAGCCATTCTGTTGGCAAAATGTAAAGCAAAAATGGGAATGTTGTTACGGCACTTCAAAACAAGAAAAGCTGAACACATGATTATGCTTTATAAAACATATGTTCGTAGTCCACTTGAATATTGCAATATGATATGGTACCCACACTATCAAAAGGATATTGCACAAATAGAGAGTGTACAAAGGTCCTTTACAGCTAGAATAGAAGAAGTTAAGGACCTAGACTACTGGGAAAGACTACAATCCTTAAAATTATATAGTCTAGAAAGGAGAAGAGAACGCTACATGATAATTCAGGCATGGAAACAGATAGAAGGAATAACAGAAAATATCATGGAACTAAAAATATCAGAAAGAGCAAGCAGAGGTAGATTAATAGTGCCCAAAACTATACCAGGAAAAATAAGGAAAGCACACAGAACATTAATCCACTACGCACCAGCATCGATAATGCAGCGTCTATTCAATGCGTTGCCAGCTCATCTGAGGAATATATCAGGAGTGAGCGTAGATGTGTTTAAGAATAAGCTCGACAAATATCTAAACTGCATCCCAGACCATCCAAGATTGGAAGATGCAAAATATACCGGAAGATGTACTAGCAACTCTCTGGTAGACATTAGAGGCGCCTCACACTGAGGGACCTGGGGCAACCCGAACGAACTGTAAGGTCTGTAAGGTAAGGTCTCTCTCTCTCTCTCCCAAAATGTTGCGAGTACTCACGGGTTGATTTTCAGATCTTAGAGGACCGCTGTGTTATCTCGTTTCTACAAGTTATCTGCGTAACCTTAAGTATGAACACAGTAAAAGTTTATCAGATCAATTTATATTCACAATCCATAAAACTGAAACATAGGAAAAATGAAATAAAATGGAGGGATATTGGAACACATTTGATATAATATTATGTAAAGTTGAAATTAATTTAATAACTAAAGGTTAAACATATCAAAGAGTAATAACATAAGTGACAAATGAAATTAATCACTCAAGGAGAATTATAAATCAATGGCACTCAAATGAAACAAATTACGACAAAATTCAAAGAATCAGGGCAATCGCCCTTTCTAAATCCACACACACATCACTACACAACACTAGATGACAGGTCACCTCAAAGTTGAGCCAAGAAGCTATTCATCCCGTCCTGCATTCGGGTTTTGTTGGGGAAAAGAGACAAGTTATACAATTACCACGAATGTAGAACTGACTTGCAAGGTTTTCATGAACATAAAAAACTTTACAATAATTATCAAGTTCATTATCAAGAATAAATTCCAAATATAATAGTGTGCAACTTCAACATATTTATTAAATGCAGTGAACTAATTGGTGGTGTGGGTCAATACAATTTTGGGCGATATCACGCCCATCCAGTGTACTACGCACACACATACACATCCACAGAGGGGCACGCAAAGGAGCGATCAGAGGGGCGAACTATACTACCCTTCCTTTCCCCTCCCTATCTCTTGACCTCTCCTAATGGCTCCTCTGGCGAGAGGCCCAAACAAGACCCAATAATACCTTCAACTCTTACCATACGTGATATGCGCAATACATTCACCAAGAGCAATTTCATTTATATATGGACAAATGAATTATCATAACTAAAACAGTAATCATACTGCGTTACTGAAACGTCTACTGACGTTATGTCAAAAGACCTCGCCTTTCTGTAAAACCATCTTTTCGGTGTTAACCGCACCACAGATACTACGTACTAGAACATAGCAAAATCAGATAAAATTATGTTGAGTGTCATTCTCGAGTAGATGTGGTTCTTTCACCCTTATTATGTCATGCAATATAGACGTACATTAAGCTGGTCATATGCCAGCATGAGTTATTGCTCTCATGGTGGCTCTTGGCCAGTTTGGTCGCATTCTACACTCAGAATTTAGAGGGTAAGGAGGCCAGTTGTAACATAAATGCTGAATACAGAACTTCCTTATGAGATTCATATCAACGCAAAATCTTATAATTAGTTACAAAAAGATACATTCAAAAGAAAACACGAGTATCAACACAATGGTTAAATATAATGAACTAATTCATGATCGTGCGTTAATACAAACATACATACATACAGAGAGGGGCAAGCACAGCCTAGCATCCTCGTTCAACTATCACCGCATGTTATTATACCTGTAACGGCCGTTAAGAACATGATAAAAAAATAAATATATATCTCATTTTCTAAACAACAGAAACAGACAAATAATATAAGGATTAGGATTATTATAAGGAATATTTCCCACACTCATGATGACCTCTTGAATGGAGAAGAGCTTGCAGTGTCATAGTTTAAAGAATGCTTGTATGCACAGCGGAGCCGGAGAAAGAAATACATCGATATTGATAATCTGCAATGTTGCCAGATTTCTTGTACTGAAATACTGGAGTGAATACCTAAAAGTTCAAAAGTATTTACATCATCTCGAAACAGTTGTTTTCTCCATGCCAAGGTGCTCACCTGATTCTTCTTATTTGCACGTAGTTGGTAACGATTGGTCTTCTTCCTTTTAAAAGATAATAATATAAATGAATACAGCAACTGCTTCTACTATTACTACTATAGGTCACAACAGTTTATCTTGACATGCAAGTCACAGTCTCACGTGAGCCGAGCACGAAAAACGAAGCAAAGGGAGGTCTCGCCTAAACAAACTGTCGAAAAAGTCACTCACAACTCTCTGACATAGCAGTGTCACATACATAAAGCCTAAGACTCCACGGGAATAGCATAATACTTCCAAAATACTATCATTGCTGCAGAAAGAAAAACAAACTCTCCCAGGAAACATACTGGTGTTGATTTGACAGGCAAGACCCTCTACTCATTTCGATATTTTTTAGGATCTTACGACTGGGAGGTTTTCATATAAATTGTCGTTGTTCTGCCTGCGGTCTGCGACATTTTCATAAACGGTCTCTGTACCTTTTTGCATGCATTGCGGGATCAGATACATCTCGCTGTCCACTATGGGGCTTTGCTGGTTCGTCTCCAAGGCCTGGTTGTTCCTGTACATGTTTGTTGTGCTCTCCACAGTGCCCATGAAACCTTCAGGAATGTCATAAATAGCTTCCTCTTTCTCTAAGTATGTGGCATTGGACCTTCCGAGGTCGAACATTTCGTGGTTATTTTGCATTTCTAGATGTGTTTGGCCTAAAAATAATAAATGGCATCATAACAGTGAATGCAGTTCCATTTCCAGCGTGTATGTCCAATTCATAGAGAGAACAAGTTCCAAACATGAACATGATTTTCTTTAAATTTTAACATGGTAGAAGACAGAGAGATAAATACATACCTGAAGGTTAACAAGTAGGCACTGATATAAAATTATTTTTAATATTGTAACTGAGAACTATACAAAATGTACTTGCATTTTTTGGCTTTCTTCTCTATCAAAAATTTCCTTACCTTTTAAGCTCCTGGTATTTCGCTTCTTGAGGAGAATATAGACAGCCAAAGAGATCGTCACCGCAAGAAAGAGGATGGCCACAGCTCCTGTCGCAAAAGTTGCAGTTTTCCACGTCTGGGCTTTCTGGTAAACTGGATAAATGTGACGGAATTAGGGCAGAATGGGAGGTAGTTGCAAGGTGGAATGATGAGTGCACGCTGTTACGTTTTGTGTGATATTCAATGTTTTTTTTTTTTTTTTTTTTTTGTATAGAGATACTGATTACGTACCAAAAGACTTCAGCGATAACTTTCATCTTCATTTGTTGAAGGCGTCATTGAAGCAAAATATAAATAATTTCAGCCATACTGTGGCAGACTTAATATTTATTAAGAAACTTTGCCTTTTTACAAATATTCGCATTCTCTCCAAACCAGAAACAGGCTCAAATTTATGACCTGCATTGGCGGATAATGCATCAATTGTTACAGAGGCATCAGCTGTCACACGTGTCCAGTTACCGAGTTGAATTGCGTTGAATACAGAATTTAGCAAGGACTGGGACCTATGAGGTCATTCAGCGCTGAAATGGAAATTGACAGTAAAAGGTTTGAAAGGGGTAACAGGAGGAAAACCTCGCAGTTGCACTATGAATCAAGTGTTAGGAGAGGGTGGAAAGTAAGATAAAGAAGGAGAATATGAAAGGAGGTACAGTAAAAGGAACGACAGTGTTTGCAGTTAGGGGCCGAAGGCACGCTGCAAAGGACCTTAAGTAATGCCTACAGTGCACCGCATGAGGTCCACTGACAGCACTACCTCCCCCCCTACGGGAGTGTACAGTTATCCAATCCTTGAGTCTCTATTATACAAGTAGTTTCGAAGTGAAACAATCAAACTGCCTCGACGCTCTTTTCTTACCATAACATTTCTCTGCCACTCGTTTTCTCTCCGTTCGTTTGGACGGTAATACCTTTCTCCTGGCATTTTGTGTATAATATTTTGTAGTTGTTTTTAGTATATTATTTCAATATAGAGTCTTTTGTAATATTTTTATGCATGTGGATATTATTACTAGCCCTCGAACCCACAATCTTCAGGTTAACCAATTAACGAGAAATAACGTTCGGCGAAAGGTAGAACTGCATGACATCAAAATTGTCACTTTACTCGCAGAAGTTATAAACTTCACTTGTTGCTAGGCATGGATGAAGCATAAAATTTAGTATGAATTCAAAATAAAGATTCAATGAATAATATTAATTGAAAACTCGTATTATGCAATGGTAATTTAAAATGTCAGCAACATATAGTGAATCATTAACAAACAAATTAGTAATTGAACTTGTAGCTAGGCTATTCCTTAAACTACAAAGTTACTATGTCAGGCACGATATTTTTAACCTTTCGCCTACCATAAGGTCGTGCGGTTAGTTGGTCTTAAAGAGGTGGCACAAACGTTCGTGGTCTTATTAGTGGACCCACGAGTTCATATGAGTAAATAGTACTGTGCCAGAACATCTTAATGACAATTAAATTAAAATTACTCAGCTATACAGTACGTCACATTTCTCCTTAGGGAATATTCGATATTACAAGCAAGGACAGAATCCACGAATATTCTATTACAACGAAATAAAATTAAAAATGTATAACTTAAGGATTAACAACGTTTTCTTTGTAGATTAGTGTGGCCATGAGTTTATACAATAATAGCTCTGTGCCATCAGGGCGGCTCATATAACGAAAGTCAATTATCAAATCACTTTACGAGCTACACAACACAACATTTTTCATCGAAGATATACAAAATCACAAGAAAGAATAGAGACAAGGAGGGAATATTCAATTACAGCTATAGAAATCAAAACGGATAATTTGTGAAGTAGCCATGTTTTAAACAGTGTTGCTTTAGTAGGCCAATACTTTTACTTATCCCTTATCTCATGAAAGGGTATGAAGTACCTATGATATGATACTGTGGGAAATGTGGCACTCTCTACAATAAGCTTATGGGCTTTTGGGGCATACTATTCAAAGCCAACTATGCCTTTGGTGGCATTTTCAGAGAGGTTTACTAACCTATATGGCCGAAATCTCTGGCTAATGGCACTCTGCATAGGCAGAGTATAAAACAAATGAAGGTGCCTATGTGGGGGGATCACAAACCCAAAAACAAAAACAAAACTCTCAAAACACATGGACTTACCAACTACTACTTGACACACTCAGGGCGAGTAACTGTACTGTCCACTGGATACGGCCGTCATAACACACAACCAACAGCAAAGACAACTACCAAGAACCACAACCCCACAACTCAACAACAAACAAGGAATACAACCACAACACAGCAAACAAATAAGGACTACAACCACAACAAAAGACCACTGCACAAACAATCACTAACACAAAAAACAACAACATAAAAAGGCAACACACACCCACTAACAACACCAAGAAATCACAACAGCTCACCAACAGCAACCCTCAACAGCTCACAACTACACCAAGAAACCGCAATAGCTCCCCAACAACAACAACCCTCAGGTATAACAACTCACATATAACTCAACAGAAACTCACAAGCACAACAAATTCAACAACACATGCACAACAACTCTAAAGCAAACAATATCAAACTCAACAACAAACTAAACAACAAATCAATAACACACAACTTAACCGACCATCAATGCCTTCAACACTCTTCACAGACCGTGGATGACACTACTGGCCATCACAATCTCTGATTACAGGCTGACTCCTCAGAACTCTAATCTTAACAACTAACTCCAACTGCACCAGCAGACAACCCAGAACTCACCAACAACCAATTCAATCGTTAACCATCCATCCACCAATTACGCTCTCTCTCTCTCTCTCTCTCTTACTCTTTCTATCTCTCGGGAACCAAAACAAACAAATACATACTACAACATCTCAACAGCCATTTTTACAAAAAAAAAAAACCCACCGGGGAAAAACCTTCCCTCCCTTTTCCTTCTTCTCTCTCTCTCTCTCTCTCTCTCTCTCTCCTCTCTCAAGGATGTTGTCAAATGGAACCCCCATAACTCCTCCATACCTAAATAAGGCGTAAAATGAGAGTGAAAGGAAGAGATGGAAGAGTACAAGTAGAAACATTTACAAAACAATACGAAGGAAGAATTCCCCTTCAGAGTGTGGCACTGTGCCAGGGGCACTAGTGGGGAGAGAGACTATCGACTCTTAGTTTTCTTGGGGCCTCATGCCCTTTACCTATCTTCCTTGGACCTCTCCGTGGTCAGGTTAATAATTCCAAAGGGGGACTTGGGAGAACCAAGTCTGATGAAGATGCCTGAGTGCCAGCTGCTGCAACAACAGGAACAGTGACACTCCTAACACCATTTGCCTCAGTTCCTTGAGTTTTTCGGCCAAACTTAATTCACACAAGTCCTTACTCAGGGATTGGTCAGCTGCTGACAGGGAGGAAGAGAAGGAGGTTATTGTTTGGCGTTATTGACTCCGAAGTAGGGGTGACCAACTCAGGCAAAGTTTGTGAGGCCGCACCCTTGGGTGAGCTTCCACTGTGGTTATTAGGGTCTGAGGCAGTTCCTACTGGAATTGGCTTGCCCTCTCTCACTGGCACTGGTAGCAGAGTCAAAATGGGAGGTGAGAGGCGGCCCAGACTGGATCTCCAAGAAGGAAACTTGAGTCTTGCACCAACACTGGCAGTAAGGCAATTCCAGGCACAGGGAGAAGATTCGAACTTGGTTCAATGTCCAAGAATGGTGGGGCATGACACTGGCCAGGGCCTTCAAGTGGCACTGGCAGTGAGTTAGAAGTAGGTCTATAAGGACCGTTGGAGCTGGCCGGATCTATTTAAAGGAGTGGGCCCTAGGATTGTCTAAATGTAAGAGGAGACTTAAAATCTTGTCCCAGCAAGACATCATACCCTCCAGGAATATAAGTTGCTAGTGCTAGAGTACATATGTTAGATTGGTGAGGGCGTGTGACCCTCAACCAGATGGTAATAAGAATGCTCTGACTTTGTGGGCAAGATGGCTACCTCAAGGAGGTGCCACGCATGTAGGGCCCTGAGCTGGCAGCCTAAGGATAGAGGATCTGCCACAGCCATGGCAATGGCAAGAGTAGCAGTTTCACTGATGCATTTAGCCCATGTAGGGGAGTGCCCATGAACCCTGCATGTAGTGCAATAACTGCAGTTGGCACTGCCCCAGAGGAGGGGGGTAGGCCTATTGTTCCGAGTTCAATGGCTGTTGGCAGTCTGATTTTAAGGGTGCCATTTTTGGTCTTTGCTGGAGCCTGCAGCTGGGGGTCTGCTTTGAAGTGGCACAGTACCGTGGAGTGCACAAGTTTATTGCAGTGTGCACACTCAGGTTTCTCTGACAGATTGATCGGCTGCTGGGTTGGCTTGGAGTTAGTAGTGGGGGGCCCCTGAGGGGGGAATTTTCCTTTCGAGGGAGCTGAGTTGCAGATGGTGGGTATCGAAGGCATCAGACCACTAACAGCACTCTACAAATGTCTTAAGAGACTTATCCACCAGATAGGTTGCAAGATCAGGAGGGGAGTATGAGAGGACATCCTCTAACTGGAAAAGCTCCAGGATTTCTTCTGCTGATGTGGCTTGGGAGACATCAGTCCATCTACAAAGGGTTGGTCTTTTCTTGGCCACTCACTCTTGACCAGGTTTGGCCAGCCTCCTTAAGCATACCTCTCCATCTCTGCCTCCACTGGTCTGGGGTTATGTGAAAAGCTCTTATGATTGCCTCCTAGACTAGGGCAATGTTCCCTTTATCTCCGGCCAGTATCTCCAGTCAGCAGCGCATTGAACGTGTTGATACCCTTTCCTCCTAAGTGCCTCCCTAAAATGAGAGCTATTTTGCTGGGAGTGGGATTGTAGTTCTCTAACACCCACTCAATAAGGTCAAGCCAAGCTTCTGGCTCACCCTCGTCCCACGACTTAATGAGAGTTCCCACACTGCTGATTGTGGAATGGGGTGAAGGGGTCGCCGAGGGATGCATGCCCTGGGCTACCATAGCAAGTTGACAAACCCTTTCTTTTTCCCTCCCCTCTCTTTCTCTCCTTCTCCACTCTCTCTGCTTCTTCCCTCTTCTCTTTAGCTAATCTTTCTTTCTCCCTCTGTGCCCTTTCTTTCTCCCTCTCTGCTCTTTCTTTTGCCTTCTCTGCTCTCTCTGCTTCTTCCCTCTTCTCTTGGGCTAATCTTTCTTTCTCCATCTCTGCCTTGGCTGTGGCAATCTCTGTGTTTACACAGTTAAATAAGTACTGGCCCTTCAGTCCCATTTGTTTCTCCAACTTGGAGAGAGCCTTAAGTTTCTCAAAGCCAGCATTAGCCATCTGGTAGGGGTAGAGTGTGGGTGGTTTTGGGAGTGGCACTGAAGGGATGTGGAAAGAAGACTTAGAAGTCTTGTAGTTAGCAGGCACTAAGCCTTGGAAATTTCAAGCACAAGAGCCTTAGAATGGCAGGCACAAGACCCTTGGAATGGCAGGCACAAGACCTTGTCCTTAATCGTCAATAGGACCAAAGAAATTAATAGTCACAAGGACTTGGAATGAAGACTTGAAAGTCTTGGAATTGCAGCAAAAAACTTTTGCATATTCGCTGCTAGTAAAAAGGAATGATTATAAGAACTTGGAATGAAGATCTGAAAGTTAGGAATTTCAACACAAAACTTGTATATATTTACTGCAAGTAAAAATGAAGTCACTAGGACTTGGAAAGAAGACCCGGAAGTCTTGGATTGGTAGTGCTAACCATGCAATGGAAAGGTGTTAAACCTTATGAGATAATATCATGGAATCGTGAAATGATTAATGCTTAGATCCTTTTTCACTAATGGCTCGAAATAATATAATGACATTCGTAAATTAGGAAGCGCTCTCTCTGAGTGCACAGTAATGGGGTATCAGTTATAAAAAATGATAACGGTAGAATATGAAATGCTCTACTTGAGTACACAGAGAAATGTGGTATATAAGAGAGAGAGAAAAAATTACAATGCTGACTTGCACGTTACAGACGCATTCATGAACGCTAAGTCTAAGTCATTTTCCTCCCACGTGGGGAAGGAGACCTAATTTCTTTGGGGAAATCTAAAGGCGACTTTATCCTACTCGTTCTAATCCGTGTGAGTTGCCATACAGAGATATTTGCTTGCCGGCAACTCGACGTTTACACACTTGCGGGATTCTTACACGACCTCTATTACCAGAATTAATAGAGTACAGGGTTAGACTGCTTCTGACCAAAATAGGACAATCTCGCGCATGACGTCACGTGGCTGATCTGACTGAGGTTCAGAGTGAAGAACAAGGAAACTATCTTCCAGTACCTGGAGATTAACGGGGACCTCTCTCACATTAGGTCATGAAAGATATAGGTACTGGGTGTGGGCAAACAATTCCTATAGTGACCCTTAATTCATTTGTTTTCTTGGTTTTCTTTTATGGCCACCTACCAATAACGTCACAAATATGCGCAGTAACGATGGGACGGTCTAACCCAGTACTCTGTTAACCCTGTCTATTATGGGTTGCTCCGGGAGCCAGAGCCCGTGCCAGCACAAGGCTGCCTAAATCTTAAACAACATCATTCCACGACCTCGAAAAAATGAATGAATTTTACCTGGTCTGTCTAAACAAATACAAGGATGGAATTCTTAAACGTGGCTGATCGTTACAGCATATTATTATTACGTTAGTTCTTACACGTCATTTCAACTATTATTCTAGCAATGCCTTTGTAGAACAAAATTACCTTTTACTGCGAGGATGCATTATCGAAACGAATGAATGAGCAGGTATATAATTCTCCTATTCCTACCCAGCACAGCGAGCGAGAGAGAGAGAGAGAGATCCCGCAACGCCAGCTAACTTGGCTACTTTGGGCTCGAAAACTCCCTTGATAAAATTTAGTGATGGAAATACGGGCACTATTTCCTTTTAAAAACTCCAGATTTCACTAGGCACTATCCTAGCTAACCTAGAATGGAAAGGCATGCGAGCTCTCATGCCATGCAATAGCTGTCAAAACTGTTGTATTTTTTATTCATTATTCTCTTCTTTCTTGAGCCTAATTTGGCATGCATATCTTAAGATATTTTTATCTGCAACCTTTCATTTTAGCAGTCAGGATATTTATTCAACCCTAACCTAAAAACATAAAATAACGCTGTGGAACTGGTTAAATTCTGTTTGTTGTGCTCGGGCAGGAAATTTTACTCACAGATTTTCAGATTAGTTTCCACTCTTGCGACCAGCTTTTAGCAAACGCTAATCATTGATGGTCACCTATGGAAGGGAATTTTGCACCAAATAACACAAGATCTGGCTAAGATGTCGCCACTGGTAGGAATCTACTATTAACTACACAATTGAATGATGAATGATTGATTAAATCTGCATAAGTTATATGCCAAGATTAGGGCTGAAAGCCTACTTCAAATTGGGTAATATTAAGATAAACTCTGATAGTTAACTGAGTTAACTATATTTATACTAATATCTATATTAGAAAGATTATACTAAGTGAGTGAAGGGGGATGTAAGGACTTCATAACAAGATAACAATGCAATAAAAAGATTCTGTTGTAGTTGAACAAAGATCCGAATCTTCCGAAACGTGGAGCGACGAAATATGGGGTGAAAAGGGTTCCCATCGGAGCACACATGTAGTGAAAAGCCAAATTCCACAGCTACTCTACTACAATGGGAGTGAACAGATTGCAATCGATATGTGGCCAGATTGAGGGTGGATGTACGGAAGGTACCTGGTGCATTAATCTCACAAATAACATGAAACACGACACTTTTTACTGATTTACTCTTCTGGCTGAAGGCCCAAAACAACGGATGGCTATTATATCAACACAGGCATCGTTCTAGAAATGGAAAAGGAAATAAGTCAAAGATATGAGACATCTGACCGCTAATAGTCTGGAATTGCTCGTTACCTGACTGTATGAGATTCTAGGTGTCTTCTAAGCTTAGAGAGGCACCAGTGGGAGAAAGACACGACTCAGTTCACAAGGGAAATTAACAGCCACCTTCTCCAAGGGGGTACGTGGCTTAAAAGCAGCCAAGACGAGCTCTAAAAGGGATCTAAGGACGTCTGTGTCATGTCAAGCCTATTTATCACCTTGGTGAAAGTTCCCTTATTTCTGGGTTAGGGGGCGCTTCCTCCTTTTTTCACCCCTCCAACATGTGGCCAGGTAATCCTCTCCCAGATAGACTTTGTCCTCAGCAGCATGTGCAAATCAGGTAAACAAGCAGTCGGGGGAACAAAGGGTGTTACAGCATTAATCCTTGAAGGAAGTGGGGAGAGAGAAAGGGAGAGGAGCAAGTCGCCTGTATTTTGTTGTGTATGGTGTTTTTTTTTTTTTACGTTGCATTGAACCAGTGGTTATTCAGCAACGGGACCAATGGCTTTACGTGACTTCCGAACCACGTCGAGAGTGAACGTCTTGTATTTTGTTCTGAATGGAATATTATAATATAAAAATTATAAGCTGAGATGGAAGGGAAGGGGGACCCTTCTGACAGTACATATATAGTATATACTATATATGTGTGTGTTTGCATATATGCACAAACTTAGTGCATGTGTTTGTGTATGTCTGAGTGTATGTGCGAATGTGCCCATGTATGACCATCTTGAAGTATAAACAAATTCTGTAATTTATCTTCGTAATAAAACCATCAATATAACTTGGTACTTATGCATATTGTAACAGAATATTTCAGAAGCAAATGAACGTACGTACCTCAAGATCATGGAAATCTGGAGGCATAGAAAGATATTTGTTCTAAAGTTTTTTTTAAAGAAAGTTAAATGTGATAATCCATTAGTTATTGTAAAAAATATATAAATTTCTTTAAACGCACTTTTATTAAAATGCACTGAAAAATAGAAAGTAAATTTTTCGATACACCAGGATTTTTTGACAAGCAATCATGTCTACAAAAATAAAAGAGTGGGCGCCAAAGATGGGAAGAAATGGTACAAGAAAAGAAAAATAATTTTTTATCTCTTGTATCATTTCCTTCCATGTTTGGCCCCAAACTTTTGTTTGATTGGTGTCTCAAAAAAACTATTTTTCTCTTTTTAGTTCATCTGCATAAAAGAGTGTTTTAGGTTTTTTTTATTTTATTTTATACTTTTTAGTTCTGACGGATATTGTAGCCGATTTTTTATTGTAGCTAACGACATTGATATCCTGTCGAGCCAAAGAAAATTTGAAAAATCTGAAGTGTTATTAACTCATTCTACAGAGTCAAAGAAGTTGTGAAAAATGCGAAGAGTTTCATACAACTATTGAAATACGAGGAGAGGTCAGTAGAAGTCACTGCCGACTTAATGATCATGTAAGGTTGTATTGTCACCGGAATTGAGTAACGTGTAAAATTTCAAGTTAGGCCGGACGAAGAGAACAGGGCGAAAATTGAGTTGCAAGATTGGACCAAGGAAAACAAACAAACAAGCACAAAAGCAACCTAAATAAAAGCGTATGAAAAGTATCTTGTGGTCGGTAACTGGACGCAGTTTCTGAATAATACAAAAGAAGGAGGAATAAGAATTTTTGGGGTGATGCATGATTTATGATCTTCAAAGCTAAACTGGTGATCAAAAGAGATTTGAATGAAATCAGTTTGTCT
This sequence comes from Macrobrachium nipponense, assembly GCF_015104395.2. Taxonomy (NCBI): domain Eukaryota; kingdom Metazoa; phylum Arthropoda; class Malacostraca; order Decapoda; family Palaemonidae; genus Macrobrachium; species Macrobrachium nipponense. Next base: position 56,374,109 of record NC_061097.1, on the reverse strand, counting down.
CATTAACCAGCGTGAGAGCTACACAAACACAGTTGCACAACGGACACAACTACACAGAAGGGAACTTTGCACAATTTTTATTGAGAAAGCTTTTATGAGAGAGGTATAGCGTATGAATGTTGGTGCTCTACTTACATATGTTGCAGTTACCACGGATATAAAGATCCCATTCCAGCATTTCATCGCTTGAAATAATCAAGGTGCGTCCTTTAAGAGTCCGGGACTCTGGATCTCGAATCATCACGTCGCAATACCGTGAAGCTTGAAGTGTCTGAATAGGTTAAAAAGGAGATCATTACACTGTTTACAATTTAACAAATATAACCAAGACCCATCATCAAAGGTTCTAATTTTCCTAGGTTAACTGACAGAACATATATTAAATTCTCCTTTCTCCTGCCATGGAGATTTCAAATGACTTGCACAATCGTGTATAATTTCATTTATTGTGATTCGGCAGGTTTCATCTTGCCAGTTTGAAGGAGAGCTAACTGTTTTTGTTGTACAGAATTAATATACTTACTTCTCTTGAAATTTCAATTTGAATCAATGGAACCCTAGAATATCTTCGATGAAATATTGGATGATCACGTCTACAGAAACAGTGGAAGAGGCTGGACGCATTCAAAGTATAGTTATTCCATGTGACTTGCAATTCAATTTGAGGATAGTCGTCCCAACATGAAATTCTGGACTCGATCTTAACAAGATCACACTCAGGAAGTGGGATAGTAGCAGGCTCATTCTTCGTTGATTGGTACATGGTCCCTTCTGTTCAACAAAGACCCGATTGATATTTGGTGAGAGGAGGGAAAAATCAGACTGGCTGTTAAGGATGAAAATATAAATAATTATTAAAATAATATGAGACTGTTCACAAGCTATAACTTTGTCCAGATATAAATATTTTAGAAGAATTTGTAGGTTCTTCTATGAAAAACCTTTCTCTCACACACACACACACACACACACACACACACACACACACACATATATATATATATATATATATATATATATATATATATATTATATATATATATATATATATATACATATATATATATATATAACTTGATCACGAAGTATATAAAACGTGATGCTATGTATAAATAAAGGTTTTTGCCACGAAGGAAAAAATGAAAAAGCGAGATAGCCGAGTACTTTTGGTCTTGTTCCGACCCTTTACTAAGGCAAACTGATTTTACAGAGGAAAACATAGTCAAAAGAAGGCTCAATATCCAAACTGATACTACAAGATTAGCAATAAGGTCAATTTCGCTCTACAGAAATGAGGAAACGCCTGAGGGTAGCCACACCTTGGAGGATACACACGCAGTAAACAGATTATTCTTCCAGAAAACAGTACATTTTGAAAAAACAAGGAAGCATATACAACTTAATATCATGAAATTTACACAAATTTTCCAAAAAATTATTATTAATGAAAAGACGAAAGAAAATATAGATATATATATATATCAAGCAAGAGAAAGAGGGAGAGAGAATATCGAACCAGAGAGAGAGTGAGAGAGAAATAAATAATAACTATATACAAGTGGGACTAATTTATTAGTAGTTCATTTATTTTAATTTCCTTCATAAACATCTTACAAATATATGGGTCCAAATGGTACATTCCCAGACTAAGATTTAGGTTGTTTTTATTAGTGATTTGTATAATTGCCGATTCCAGTAAATTTCTTGAAACATAATCATTAGATCTAGCAATTACAGAGGTATCACCCCAATTAATACAATGAGATTTTTCACTCAGATGGATAAACAGTGCATTTGAAGTCTGGGCTGTTCTAGCTGAATACATATGCTGCTTAATACGTACACATAAATTTTTACTTGACTGACCAACGTAAAACGAAGGGCAATCCTTACAAGGAATTTTGTAAATGATGTTGTTATTTGTTACGGGACTATTCTTAATTAGCATTTCTTTTTCATTAATAGCAACACTATAAAACTTTTTGTGAGCTTTTTGATAACATAAATCAATTAAAGGAGGTGGGTAGCAGAGATCGTTTCCTATCTTTTTTACGTATTCTATTTCTTGGTCAAGATATTGTGGACTCGTGATACGCAAAGCGCGTAGGAACATAAAAAAAAAAATTGAAATTTTAATATTAAGATGGTGGCCAGAATAAAAATGTACATATATTTAATTATTTGTGGGTTTTCTATAAATACTGAATTTGCATTGGAAAGATTCTCTATGTATTAATACATCTAGAAAGGGATGACATTGTTATTTTCAATTTCAACAGTGAATTTTATGGATGGTACTAAATTATTCAATTTAGACAGTAAATCATTTACATCGATACCAACAGGTAAGACTACTAAGATATCATCGACATATCGGTACCATTTTAAGGGGACAAGTGTGATATTCGGGAGGTGTTGTCTCTCAAAAAATTCCATATATAAGTTTGAAAGGAGAGGTGATAAAGGGTTACCCATGGCCATACCAAATATTTGTTGGTAATGTTCTCCAGTAAAAATCAATCTGCAATCACAAATACATAACTTAATCAAGGAAATTATGTGACTAACGAACATAGGCAATTCATGCAGTACAAGTTCATTACTTAAATATTCTAGCACAGAGTCAATAAAACTTTTGTAAACAAGGAACATACATCAAAACTGACAAAGATATCGCTAGGGTTTAGTACAATGTTACTTAATTTTTCCACAAGATCAAGAGAATTCCGGATGTGTGAATTAGATACAGTTCCTAGTAGCTGAGATAACAATTTAGTAAGATATTTAGATAGTTTATAAGCAATTAATCCTACAGTACTAATAAATACTGAATTTGCATTGGAAAGATTCTCTATGTATTAATACATCTAGGAAAGGGATGACACTGTTATTTTCAATTTCAACAGTGAATTTTATGGATGGTATTAAATTATTCAATTTAGACAGTAAATCATTTACATCGATACCAACAGGTAAGACTACTAAGATATCATCGACATATTGGTACCATTTTAAGGGGACAAGTGTGATATTCGGGAGGTGTTGTCTCTCAAAAAATTCCATATATAAGTTTGAAAGGAGAGGTGATAAATGGTTACCCATGGCCATACCAAATATTTGTTGGTAATATTCTCCATTAAAAATCAATCTGCAATCACAAATACATAACTTAATCAAGGAAATTATGTGACTAACGGACATAGGCAATTCATGCAGTACAAGTTCATTACTTAAATATTCTAACGGACATAGGCAATTCATGCAGTACAAGTTCATTACTTAAATATTCTAGCACAGAGTCAATAAAACTTTTGTAAACAAGGACCATACATCAAAACTGACAAAGATATCGCTAGGGTTTAGTACAATGTTATTTGATTTTTCCACAAGATCAAGAGAATTCCGGATGTGTGAATTAGATACAGTTCCTAGTAGCGGGGATAACAATTTAGTAAGATATTTAGATAGTTTATAAGCAATTGATCCTACAGTACTAATAATTGGGCGCATAGGTTTGTTTTCCTTATGAGTTTTGACTAGGCCTTATAAATAAGGTAATGAGGGACACTTTACAGTTAACTTACACAAAAGTTCTTTTTTTTCTTTAAGAATTTGTTTGATATTGATATTAGTGTTTTATATTACTTGGTCCAACGGATTTTTTGCGAGCTTTTTGTAAGTTATTTCATCTTCTAGTAAAGTATGCATGCGTGATATGTAGTCAGTTTTGTCCAGAACCACTAAACTATTGGATTTATCAGCCTTGGTAATGTGTAAGCTATTATCATTCTTCAATTCTTTTAAACTTTTTCTGTAGCGAGCAGGGAAGTTATTTTCATGATAGGCATGCGTAGCACTATATGTCAGGCCTTTGATAATGTCTAAATGATTTTGTGGTAGGTCACAGTATTTTTCAAACTTATATAGAGATGTCGCTATTGATAAAGCTGAGGGTTTGTTACAAATGAAGAAAGACAACCCAAAGCCTAATGGACTCACTGCATTATCACTTATTTGTTTGCTTGATAAATTCACCACACAATCACTTCTAGCATTATTGGTCCAATCACTGTCGTTGATAAGGTTGTTTAATTTTCTGTCCAGTTTTCTAATCAAAGTGTCTGTAGTTCTATGAAGTTTTCCATATATTTCTTGCCTCAATGCGTGTTTCCAATCAGCGGGAATCGAGTAGTTGAAGTTACGTCGGGCTTTTTCCAGTTATTTAAATTTCTCCTTTTCCTCCATTTTCGCTGCAGCAATGTGACGTTTTAATATCATTGAAGAAAATTCGTTAAAAGGATGTTGATCGTATCTTTTTATGCGGTATGGTAGCAATGATTTGGGTAACACTTGTTCTGCCAGGCATTTTTTCATGAATTTCAGTGAATTCTGGTAGAGTGCGCCGCCAGT
>NC_061097.1:56292199-56364699 GCF_015104395.2 Macrobrachium nipponense | reverse complement strand
ACCTCGCACCTGTAATTAGAGGAATTGATTTCTGGTGATAGAAATTCATTTCTCGATGTGATTCGGATCCCACCATAAGCTGTAGGTCGTGTTGCTAAGTAACCAAATGGTTTCTAAACACGAAAAAATATCTAATCCTTCGGACCAGCCCTAGGAGAGCTGTTAATCACCTCAGTGGTCTGGTAAAACTAAGATATACTCAACTTTTTCCACATGCATTCTCAATCCTACATTAACCGTATTCATTCTTATATTGTTTGTTGGTGAGCCTTGCCACTCTTCTATCCTCCATTACCAATTAATCTTCAAGATATTCACTCCATCAATCCAGGACTGTATTTACTTCGATAGTATCTTGCTATTTGCAATTTTTATTCTGAGGTCCACTTCTTCATTAACCTTTTCTCTTTAACGGTTTTCCTGTAAGCCTGGACATGATCTCTTCTGATACAGTGTCGCAGACAAATAATCTTTTCTCTCTCAACAAACCTCTTATTTCTCTGCCATTCCAATGACTCAATCATGGAATCTCCCGCTCCCCATCTACTCTAATCCTTCCATCTTTTGTCTTTAACCCCAGTCCGCCTTCATCAATTTCATTTCATTATATTTGCAGCCCCATTTTTACCCTTTCCTTGTCAATTTAAATCTATCTCAACTTCCCGGATAAACCGTATAAACGTCCAGCCCCTCTCTTACATGACATCTATAACTTACTCTTACAGCTTTTCTGTGCTAACACGTCCTAGCAGTCTCTCCCTCACTGCTTTTTCTTTCATAAGCGTTCTTCCTAATATCTTCATTAGAAAACTAAATATTTCCAAACACAAATCTACAAGATTTTCTCCATTATTAATTATTCCAGAAGCCCTGTAGAATATACCAACCACAGGTGTACGTACAAACACAGACACTATATATATATATATGATATATATATATATATATATATATATATATATATATGTGTGTGTGTGTGTGTGTGTGTGTGTGTGTGTGTGTGTGAGTCCTAGGGGTTGTAATTAATAATATATTTAATATGTTCGCTGTGACCTTCTTGGAATGCGGAGAACAGAGCCGAAGCAATGACCTGATAAAGCTGATAAATGATTTCTGTGATGGCGTGATTCGAAAGTGCATAGTTAAGCAGGGCAACATTCGTCCTGTAGTTATGTGAGTTCATGGGTCTTTTTCAAAGTGCCTTTGAGAAACTGGTTGTAGCCAGTAATATGAGGCATTAACGAAGTGTGCATTCATATGTGCGTGTGCGCCTCTTCCATTGATAATGGTATCATTAACCAAGCCTATGGGAGACTTGCACAGAGATCCGTGGGAGAAAGGCAAGATGCCGGGAGAGCTCTGCGAAAGTTTATTTGTATTAAGTGAATAATATTCTGGGCTGCAATGGGTGAGTGTTGAATTACTTTAGCCAAAAGGAATGGCTTGTTACACATTGTAAGAATGTTTAATCTTCAACTTTGTCTTTAAACTTATGTGTGCTAACGAGTGTGTTTCTCGTGTCTTTGAAACAGACGATTCTGGCGAGGAAATTGAGTGTTCTGGCAAAGGGGGGACCGAGGGTCCCGTATGGGAGAAGAGACAATTGGTGTGACAAATTACTGTTTTAGACATTTTAATGTTGGGGGGTAACTGAGTTAATTAGTCTGTGAGACTTGGACTATTATCTTTCCACTGTTAAATAAATGCTGTATTTTTGTAATGCAAGACTCTCATTTTGATTACCTGACAGAATGGAGAGAAAGAGGTGGAGAGAGAGAGAGATTGCGAGAGAGAGAGAGAGGAGTTGCCGAGAGAGAGAGAGAGAGAGGTCGCGAGCCGTTGGTCGCTTGGAGAGAGAGAGAGAGAGAGATTGTGTGTCGGTTTGCCTGACGCTCGGGGTTCCACGTTTACCAAATAAAAACGAGATGAATATCCCGTTAACAGGTGGTGGCAGCGGTGGGATTCGAACCCACGCCTCCGAAGAGACTGGTGACCAGTTAAACATACAGGGGTTATGATCATGTCATAGTTTTGTTGGCTTAGCGATGGTTTTTGAACGACAAAGCCTTTTGTGAGATTAAATCCATTTTCAGAGTGTCTGGTTGTGGAAATGTGTTGGATTTCAGTGACTGGGTGAAATGGGTAGAGAAATATCCATCCGTGAGGATGTGGTGCTGAGGAGAGAATTGAACTGGACTCAGCATATTTGCCCAGGCAGCCTGCCTCGAAGGAGCTCACATTCAGTCTGGCTTATGCGTGTGATGTCGAGTGCATTCCCGAGACGATCTGCGTGTGTTATTAGCGTGTCTTGCGCAAATTCAGAGTTTTTTTGTTCTCATTATGAAGTGGTGAGTGTTAAAGAACATTTTTTGGGGGGAGGGTTTTTTTTTAAATAGTTCAGTGTTATGGGACTGGTTTAAGATGTCAAATTTTTTTTTCCCATAGTAGCAGAAAGTGACGTGTTTTCTTTATTGGCGCGTGTTTAGAATAGAAGCATTCGTCTTTGTTTAACATATAAATGTGTACAAAATGTTTTTCATGCATGTGAACTGTGCTTGTGGTGTTGCAAGGGGAGGGTAGTGGCTTGCCTTGGGGGTATTGCAAGGGAGGGTACTACTACTGGTGTATACCTTGGGGGGATACTCAGACACTGTTCAAGGGGGGGTGTTCTATTGCTTGACTGGAGGGTGTTTCAACGCCCGGTGGAGGGTGAAACTTTTTTTTCTTAGTGGGGGTGAACTCCTTCCTTTTTTTTCTCTTTGTCTTTGTTGGGAGACGAATTTGCCCTTGAAAATTATTTTCCAATGCCAAGACATCAGCTGATTGATTAGTTGATGACGTGAGATGCCCGTAGAGTTTTTTTTAAAGATTTTCTTTCTCTTGAATGAAGAGAAAAGGAAATGAAAAGAGATTTTCTTTCTCGTAAATGAAAAGAAAAGAGAATTGAAATGCATGGGGCGTGTGTATGTTTTCCTTGTGCTTTGGAAGACAAATATAATGGGGACACAGATTATTATTTTTTTTTTGTTGTGTTGGAGGGATTACTTTAAAATACCGATGAGTGGTGTTGCATCTGGTGTTGATTGGTGTTGACTGATATCATGGGGTTTGGCAATACTGGTGTATGCTATTTGAATTGCAGCCTTACTTGAGTTCTTTACATGGGGATTTATTTTACGAGAGATTTGAGATATTTCATGGGAGATTATTTTATAATTATGTCATGGAGAATAATTACAATGAATTATTGGGAGAAGTTTTGGGGTTAATTATTTGTTGAGTTTTTGTAACTTTGGAGAATGTTTCAGTCATTCGTGAGTGATGAGTTTTGCTGAATCTTGGTGAATTTTGTGCTGAACTTTTGGTGAATGGATAAGCATTAACATTGGTGATGTTTTTTTATACTAATACTAGTGATTTTGATGATAGCAATTTTTGTGATTTTGCTGATAATGATACTTCTGATACTGATTTTTTTATATTTACTAATACGTGGGTGCTGTAATGCTATCAAGGGTGGTGAAATCTTTTTTGAATTTGGGAGGAACTAACAACACGTTTTTTCTGTTTTCCTTTTTATGAGTTCAACAGATAATTGTTTGACATACGTGAGTCACGGGGATAGTTAATAATGCCGTTGATTTTTCTTTTCTCCTTTTTTGGAAGTTAGCCATGGCTGACACAAGTTTTTATCATGGGTGAATTTGAGTTTATTTTTTCTCTCCAGTTTGTGTGAATATTTTTTAATATCTCAGTTCGTGACTTAGAGTCATTGCTCGGGAACGTGCTTGTGTTTTTAGCTGTTTGATGCTACAGAGAAATATATGGGAGAATTTTTGCATTTTTTTTAATGCATACGTAATGGCACTACATTTTTTTCCTCTGGATATTAGTGTTCCAGAAATTGTGAGTTTTCTTGCACAATGCCTTTGTTGTATTTGTGACAACTTTGCCAGAGATAGGAAACTTGGTTAAGTTTTCTAATGGCTTATGTCGTAGTGCATATAGGCACTGTGAGTTTGGAGTTTTATTATAATGAGTTGTGGCACATTGGTGATTTTTTCTAGAATTTCCTAGACAAATTTTATTTGCTGAGTTTTTGCTCTTTTTCAGTAGTTATGCTAAGGAGAGAGTTTATAGTTTTTGACTATAACACTGATTTATTCCCTGGAGAATTGGAGATATATTATTTTGGAGATATAATTGGAGGTATATTATTTTGGAGTTATAATTTGAGATATAATATATTGGAGATATATTTTTGGCCATTTGATATTTGCCTATGGTGGTGAGAGCTATGTTTAGTTCAATTATTTTGCAGCCATCTTTGTTGCAAATGGAGACACTTTTGAGGAGACATGGGGCATTATTTGTGATTTCATTTTTTATATTCCTTTTTGGGGATTCAATATATTTTGGAGACTTTGTTTTATTCCACATGGAGTTATTGGTGAAATAGAGGTAAGTATTTTTTATTTGCCGAAATAAAGGTGACTATTTTTTATTCCTGGAGTGGTGGTTTTTTATTAACATGTGGCTATCGGAGAAATAAGAGTGATTATGGTGTGGGGGGTAGTTATTAGCCAAATGGAGGAAATATTTTTATAACTGAAGTGGTTTTATTATTAATATGGTGAAATATATGGAGGTGGAATTAATCTTTGGCAGGTGACCTTTTTTGTGGTTATGGAGTTTTTTCGAGCCTTAGAGAAGATTTCTGTGGTTCTTTCTTTTTGGTTTCGTGACTATTTGGAGGCGAGTGGCATTACTGCATTTCGAGTCCTATGGAGATGTGCATTTTTTATGTTCACAAGTGTGTTATTTTTGGAGGCATATAATTGCTGAATTACAAGTTTATCGTAGTTTTTCTATCCCGGATAGGTGATAATGTTTTACAAAATTGGGCAGTGTCACGTGAGGGAAATATCTTCGAGACAGTCTTTGAACACATTAGTCATATCCCGGAGTTAATTTTGTGAAATGTGCTTACTTCGTGTCAGTTAGACTATTTTTTTTAGAATCTTGAGTTTCCGCAATTGCGAGTCTGACTAGACATTTTTTGTGCCGCAGTTTGAGCACACGTCCGCAGGTGGATTTTCCGCTAACACGCGCTGTGCTGATTCCTGTCCTCTGATGGTGATTGCTCAGAGTTTTTGCAATATCTGGAAATGTTGACAATAGCAGTTCATGAAAGCGCATGGGTAAGAGTTTGCTTTCTGGCCGTGTCGGTCGATAAAAGTTGCGATGTCGAAAAATTTTGTAACTATACATGGGGCATTTCTTGGTGAAAAATGCGGGGCTATGTATATTATGCATATATTATATGTTTTGTGATTGGGAAGTTTACTTGGGATTATCTTTTTTTTATTTTTTATTTCCTTTTCCTATGAGAGATGTAATTGGGGTTGAGTTTTAAATAGCATTTCTTCTTGGACAGGAGATGTAATATATCGGGATTTGTAATTTACATAAATGGGAGTTTGACATTAAGTCTCATTGTAATTAATTATATGAGCAGTAAAGGGGTTTTTGCTGTTAAAAGTTGGAGATTTTTACTGATTTTGTGAGTTGTTCAAATATCAGAGCTTGAGAGAACATTTTTGGGTCTGGGCTTGTTACGTGATTCTTTTTTCCTTGGGCTCATTGCCTTTTTTCTTTTTTTTTTACTTGTGATAACGTTCGAGTTTGAAATGTGAGTCCAGAAGTCCGTGGAGTTACTGTGAGTTTTGGATGGTGTGTGCTGATGCCTGAGTTTGGAGAATTGAGTTGGAGAACTTGATATTTTTTTTCATTTGCGAGTTGTGATAATGACTTATGATTTAGTGGTCATATTAAGTGGAGTTTTCTGACTTTTTGAGATCATTGTTTTTGATTGACCGATGACTTGACTGACATACATACACACCAAAAAAGTAGTTTCCCGACGCTAGCAAGAAGTCCACCAGCCGTGCAGAGATTGCTGTCGTTTATCCAGGGTGATTATGAGAGTTTCCACAAGTCTACAAGTTCTACAGCGTTTTTCATCTACAGAAGCCGTTAGAAGCCTTCTACAATTAGGGAGGCATTCCGTCTTCCTACAGCATGCTTCAGTCTGTTCTGGAAGTTGCAGACAAAGAGGGATATTCAAGAATCCAAGATGAGAGAAAATTCTAGTGTTATTGGAGATGAAGCGTGATTAGACTTTACTTTATAATGCCAGAGACATGCAGTTATTACTTATATTTTATTTTAAGCCGGCCAATGTTTTCTTATATGTATGAGCTCTTTTGTTTGACCATTTGCTAGGTGGGAGCTAGCAATTTAGCGTGACCGAGCTTCTGTGAGTCCTAGGGGTTGTAATTAATAATATATTTAATATGTTCGCTGTGACCTTCTTGGAATGGGGAGAACAGAGCCGAAGCAACAACCTGATAAAGCTGATAAATGATTTCTGTGATGGCGTGATTCGAAAGTGCATAGTTAAGCAGGGCAACGTTCGTCCTGTAGTTATGTGAGTTCATGGGTCTTTTTCAAAGTGCCTTTGAGAAACTGGTTGTAGCCAGTAATATGAGGCGTTAACGAAGTGTGCATTCATATGTGCGTGTGCACCTCTTCCATTGATAATGGTATTATTAACCAAGTCTATGGGAGACTTGCATAGAGATCCATGGGAGAAAGGCAAGATGCCAGGAGAGCTCTGCGAAAGTTTATTTGTATTAAGTGAATAATATTCTGGGCTGCAATGGGTGAGTGTTGAATTACTTTAGCCAAAAGGAATGGCTTGTTACACATTGTAAGAATGTTTAATCTTTAACTTTGTCTTTAAACTTATGTGTGCTAACGAGTGTGTTTCTCGTGTCTTTGAAACAGACGATTCTGGCGAGGGAATTGAGTGTTCTGGCAAAGGGGGGACCGAGGGTCCCGTATGGGAGAAGAGAAAATTTGTGTGACAAATTACTGTTTTAGACATTTTAATGTTGGGGGGTAACTGAGTTAATTTGTCTGTGAGACTTGGACTATTATTTTTCCACTGTTAAATAAAAGTTGTATTTTTGTAATGCAAGACCATCTTTTGATTACCTGACAGAATGGAGAGAAAGAGGTGGAGAGAGAGAAAGATTGCGAGAGAGAGAGGAGTTGCCGAGAGTGAGAGAGAGAGAGAGGTCGCGAGCCGTTGGTCGCTTGGAGAGAGAGAGAGAGAGAGAGAGAGATTGTGTGTCGGTTTGCCTGACGCTCGGGGTTCCACGTTTACCAAATAAAAGCGAGATGAATATCCCATTAACATATATATATATATATATATATATATATATATATATATATATATATATATATATATATCTATATATATATGGTTCTAGGACATTTGCGTACCAGGACATTTACGTACTGGACATTTGCGTCCCTGTACATTTGTGTCCCTGGACATTTGCCTCTCAGGACATTTGTGTCCCTGGACATTTGTATCCCTGGACATTTGCCTCTCTGGACATTTGTGTCCCTGGACATTTGCGTCCCTAATAAAATACATTTTTTTAACAAATAAAAAATGTTTTGATTTACTTTTATCAGTGTGCATTTTATTTTCAAGAACTTACTTTTCAACAGTGGCTAGTTATAGCTAATTGCACATCAACACATTTAACAGCTCTACACTTATTTTTTTCAATAGTATAGTTTCAAACTATTTCTTGTTATAGCTAACTGAACACCAATACATTCCACAGCTCCAGACAAACGAATAGGTAGTTACCATAACTGTACCCAAACACATTTAGTAGCTCTAGACAAGCAAATAGGTAGTAACTAAAAAAATTTAACAAAAGGTATATTCTTTTTGAAAGCAAACAGAAAATTAAGCCAGAAAATTTAGTCAACTCGAGCAGTGCGAATTGCAAACATCTACTACATCCTAGATTTTATAATTCAAAGATTTAAGCAAGGCCCATGGCTAAGTTTAGAAAATCTAAAACTGGTGGAAAAATATTCGTTGACGAGGAAAAGTACAGCTATCACTTCCATAAGAAAAATGCAGATGAAACAAAAACCCACAGGAGATGTGCACAGCGATCTTGCAAAGCAAAAATACATACAATGAATGACTCTGTCACAACACGATGTAATGAGCATAACCATGGATCTTCAGCTGCTAAAGTTAGAGCACAAGAAGTTACTGAAGCAACGATCGCTAAGGAAGATCAGTTTACAATTCTCCACATGACACCTTTATCATCAATGGGAAGAAATGTACGTCGATGGAGACAAAATGCTCAAAATGGACCACCAATTCAACAGCAAAGTAATCATTTAGAGATACCGGAATCCTACTGTTTTCTTGCAGCTGGAGAGAAGTTCTTTGCATTTGATTCTGGTATCGATGACGAGAATAGACTACTAATATTTGCGACGGAAGATGGCTTAAAAGATATGGTAAGTTTTCCTAACTGGGCAGCAGATGGTACCTTGAAAGTAAGTCCATCAGTATATTATCAGCTATTTTGTATCCATATTCAAGAAGGTACATTTAGTATTCCTGGAAATTTTGCCCTGCTTCCGGGTGAGACAAAGGAAACATATGTTCGTCTATTCACATATTTGTTGCTTCTCAAACCGCAACTGAAACCAAGATCTTTGTTGACAGACTTCGAAATATGAGCTCAGAAAGCTTTTGTAGAAAAGTTTTCAGATATAACAACAAGTTCATGTCTCTTTCATTTATCTCAGTCTAAGGACTAAGACAACGGTGTAGAAAAGATGAGGTATTCAATTTGAAGATGAGATGTTTTTCCTCATTAGCGTTCCTTCCTTTAATTGACGTTGTCGAAGGTTTTATTGAATTGTTTTATTGAATCGAAAATGTGATTTGCCCCCAGAATATACCGCTTATTTTGAAATGAAGTGAATTGGCCAAGCCACTGTGGGTCCTGGGCCAAGCAAGAGGCCGAATATGTATAAGGATGGCACCAACTTTTTTTATCGAGTCTTGAAATGTTCAAGAAAGAGTTATAAATCAGTGCTTAGATCTAATAACAGTTTAGAGGGATAGCACAATGCCTTACAATATTCTTTATCGTGTCAACATCCCTCTATTTGGAAACTGATACATTAAAAAAGGAGGAAGCTATTGCCTTAAAGAAAAAAAAAGTGACTTTCAAAGAGGAGTTCTAGCAAGTCAAAAAAATAAATAAAACAGCAGCCAAGAGAATCATGTCGTTAATAGATAAGTATACTCCGGAAAACAAGATAGATTTCTCGAAGGGAATCCCCACAACACTCATAGCTTTTGAGATATTTTTGAACTACAATGATTTTTATCAAAATCTCGAAATATTTTTAATACTTGTAATCTGTATTCGTTTCCACATTATACCTTTTGATGTATTTTTGAACCTACAATGATTTTTAAATCTGAAAAAGTAAACTAGTCAATTTTAAACTTTTCTTTTATTCCTTTTCTAAATATGTATTGCTATCTACTATTTTCTTTTAGTTATTAAATGCTTTTACATACAATAAAGTTTGATAATCAACTAAAAAAAAAGTACTCCCGTAAATGTCCAGGGACGCAAATGTCCAGTACGCAAAATGTCCTGCCAACATATATATATATATATATATATATAATATATATATATATATATATATATATATATATATATATATATATATATATATCTATATCTATATATATATATGGTTTATAATTAATAATAAAATATATATCTTATATATATAATATATATATATATGATATATATATATATTATATATATAATATATAATATATATATATATATATATATATATATACCATTTGGAATTTTATTAATCTTCCGACGCACTGTCTGTGAACCTAATATGCTCAAATAGAGATGATCTGATGAAAACTATCTAGGATGGACACTAATCTGGATCCCTTATCCAAATCGAACTCCGACAATATGGATCCATTATTCAGGCGATGTTGATTGCGTGCTTGTTATTCGTTTTCAATTGCAGCCAAGGAGAAAACTGCCAACCTAGGTAATCTGTTAGCTTATTTATTGTTCGTCACACTAGAAATATTTTTCTTTAAAGTTCCGGAAAAATTGTTAATTGTCTTGTTATATACCAGTTACGAAAATATTAGATAACACCAAGAAACATTACCTGAAAGTCCTGAAGGCAAGAAAAGAAAATGCACAGCCAACATCATCACCACGATTCTTCCCGGCTTCATGGCCATTGATGACGGACGTTCTTTCTCTCCTGAGGTTCCCCGAGATGTTCCTGGAAGAGTCTTCGGATAACGTGGATGGCGTTTGTTTCAAAGAGAGGCTTCTATCCAGTACGTCCCAAAACTAAACAAAAGAAAATAATGGACAAATATATAAGAACCCTTTCACTTCCACTTCTAGATGTCGACTGACAGGGGGTATTTCCATATTCTGATAACCAAGGAGCTTCCCGTCGGGATTCGGTCCGATTCGAATTTGGTGTCTGCAGTCATATCTAGGAATGATGTCATATCCGCTGGCAGGCATCAGATACTCTCGGGCAACTTTGACAAAGTTCTTAAGTAGGATGAACGACTGAACGTGTATACAGCTTCTATTGAATCCACCAGACAATTAAACTCATTTTAGGTAACATTCGTACTGGAAAAACGAGCATGAAATAACATCACCTGTCTGCATTATGTCCGAACAATCATTACGATTTCAAAATTCATCAGTTACTGAAAACTCAAACGTTACCAACATCATTGTTCATCGTTATGCTTAGAGCCAGGCCGGGTCCTTCTTACATTCAAGACGATAAAACGTAACGTATTATCTTTAGTAACAAGATAAATGACAGCGACATGCAGCATACTTGCAGGATTTCCTCTGATGTCGTGATAATAGACAAATAATTCAGCATTACACAAAGGATGACAACAAAGTATTCATAAACCTTCGGGATATCAAAACGCAAATATGGCTTTGTCAGTCATTCCTTCGAACACAAAGAAAGATGACTGAAGTATAGAAACATGCTAGACGAAGTTCACCATTGAGTATTTCCTTCAGTTTATACTATTTATCTACAACAACAACAACAACAACAACAACAATAATAATAACAATAATACCTACCGTTGCTCATATCCATTATAATTTTGAAATCCATATAAATGCCTTGGTGTCCCTTCTCGTTCTCTAGAGTAACAAACAAGCTCCCTTTTCTGGAGGAAACGGGATTGTCAAGGGATGTAAGAATATTCCTACAGGCTTTTTTTATATATCGTGTCTGTGTGTGTATGTGTGTGTGTGTGTTTATACTCGGTTACCTTTCGCACAGGGCCTTAGATCTAAGCTTGCACCCCGGACCTTGTTCCATTCCGCAAAAATGCAGGTGATGGAGGCGATGGAAGAATCGCGGAGGCACAACTTTCTCAGTACGTAAGAGAACCTAAACTTCTAAGTAGAATTTAACGAGTAAATTCTCTGTTCTGTGCTTTGGCATAAAGAAACTGCATTACACAGGAATTTCATCATAGGACGGGGCTCCTGTGATACAACAACTGATAGCTGAAGCCCAGTGAAAAAATTCATTGTTTTCCATAAACAGTCTTTTTCTTTTATTAAAAAATGCGTGTAATGATTTCAATTATTTTAATTATCATTTTTAATTACGTAGATCAGTACAACAAATTCCCATTTGAATTCCGCGATGAAAAAATATTAGCTGTTTGTGATATTAAATTACTCCATAACATTGTTTCTACTCGTCGTCTACATTGTTGATGATTTTTCATAAAGTTGTGGGATTGGATAGAAGTTAATGGTTTAGGGTAGTTGCATCTAAGCATCTGTTTGTTTCTGTTAAAAGGGCTGCAGGGTTAACCATTACCGGAGAAAGTGAAGCAGACGACTTTTATGTTTTCTGTTTATTCCTTGGCCGTTAGACTTGGTAGCGAGGGTTCGACAGTCATTTTCAACCCTGCAGTGCCAATTCCTTGTTTGCGTCAACAAGTTTTCATTTTTTCAAAACCCTGTGGGACCACTTTAACATGTTTGCGTCCAAACGCAGTCATTTTCAACCCCTGTTGGGGGCCACTTGCATCCTTTGTGCGTTTTGGCCAACGCAGTCATTTTCCAACCCTGTGGGACCACTAGCAATGTTTTGTGCAAGCAGGTCAATTTTCAACCCTTGTTGGGACCCCACTAAGCATGTTTGTGTCAAGCAGTCATTTTCAAACCCCTGTGGGGACCACTTAAGCCATCAATGTTTGTCGAACGCAGTCATTTTCAACCCTGTGGACCACTAGCATGTTTGGTGTCAATGCAGTCATTTTCAACCCCTTTTGGGACCACTAGCAATGTTTTGGGTCAAGCAGTCATTTTCCAAACCCTGTGGGACCACAGCATGTTTGCGTCAACGGCAGTATGTTTCAAACCGCTTTTGTGGGGCCAACCCTTGCATGGGGTTTTGTGGTCCAACGCAGTCATTTCCAACCCTGTTGGGACCACTTAGCAATTTGTTTTTGCTGCAAACGCAGTCATTTTCCAACCCTGTTGGGACCACCTAGCATGTTTTGTGTCCAAATGCAGTCATTTTCAACCCTGTGGGACGCAACTTAGCCAATGTTTGGTGTCCCAACGCAGGTCATTTTCAACGCCTGTGGGACCACTTGCATGTTGTGTCCAATGCAGTCAATTTTCCAACCTTTGGGACCACTAGCTATGGTTTTTGCGTCAACGCAGTCCCCCAAATTTCCCAACCCTGGTGGGACCACTAGCATGTTTTGTCAATGCAGTCATTTTCAACCCTGTGGGACTAGCATTTGTTTGGGGGGGGGGGTGTCAAGCCCAGTCATTTTCAACCCTGTGGGACCACTAGCAGTTTGTTTGTTCAACGCAGTCCATTTTTCAACCCTGTGGGACCACTAGCATGTTTTGTGTCAACGCAGTCATTTTCAACCCCTTTTGGGACCACTAGTGCGGACCAATAAAGCCATTGTGTCGTCAATGCAGTCATTTTCACGCCTGTGGGACCACTAGCATGTTTGTGTCAATGCAGTCCTTTTTTCAACCCTGTGGACGCACTAGCATGTTTGTGTCAATGCAGTCATTTTCAACCCTTGGGACACTAGCATGTTTTGCGTCAACACAGTCATTTTCCAACCCTGTGGGACCACTGGCGATGTTTGTGTCGAACGCAGTCATTTTCAACGCTGTGGGACACTTAGCATGTTGTGGTCAATGCAGTCTTTCCAACCCTGTGGGACCCACTAGCATGTTTGGTGTCAATGCCAGTCATTTTCAACCCTGGTGGGAACCACTAGCATGTTTGTGTCAATGCATTCTTTTTTCAACCCTGTTGGACCATAGCATGTTTTGTGTCAACGCAAGTCATTTTCAACCTGTGGGACCACTACATGTTTTGTCAACGCAGTCATTTTCAACCCCTGTGGGACCACTAGCATGTTTGCGTCAACGCAGTCATTTTCAACCCTGTGGGACCACTAGCATGTTTGTGTCAATGCAGTCATTTTCAACCCTGTGGGACCACTAGCATGTTTGTGTCAATGCAGTCATTTCCAACCCTGTGGGACCACTAGCATGTTTGTGTCAATGCAGTCATTTTCAACCCTGTGGGACCACTAGCATGTTTGTGTCAACGCAGTCATTTCAACCCTGATGGGACCACTAGCATGGTTGTGTCAACGCAGTCATTTTCAACCTGTGGGACCTACTAGCATGTTTGTGTCAATGCAGTCTTTTCAACCCTGTGGGACGCACTAGCAGTTTGTGTCAATGCAGCATTCATTTTCAACCCTGTGGGACCACTAGCCATGTTTGTGTCAAGCAGTCATTTTCAACCCGGTGGACCACTAGCATGTTTGGTCATCAACCCTGTGGGGCATACATTTAGCAGTCATTTTCAACCCTGTGGGACCACTAGCATGTTTGCGTCAACGCAGTCATTTTCAACCCTGTGGGACCACTAGCAGTGTGTAACGCAGTCCCCATTTTCAACCCTGTGGGACACTAGCATGTTTGTTTGTCAAGCAGTCCCCATTTTCAAAACCCTGTGGGAACCACTAGCATGTTTGTGTCCCCCCCAATGCAGTCATTTTCAACCCTGTGGGACCACTAGCATGTTTGTGTCAATGCAGTCATTTTCAACCCTGTGGGACCACTAGCATGTTTGTGTCAACGCAGTCATTTTCAACCCTGTGGGACCACTAGCATGTTTGTGTCAACGCAGTCATTTTCAACCCTGTGGGACCACTAGCATGTTTGTGTCAATGCAGTCATTTTCAACCCTGTGGGACCACTAGCATGTTTGTGTCAACGCAGTCATTTTCAACCCTGTGGGACCACTAGCATGTTTGTGTCAATGCAGTCATTTTCAACCCTGTGGGGCTACTAGCACGTTTGCGGATACTTACTTCGAGACTGGAACGCAACTGTAAGTATCAACATTTCCTTGGAGTTCTATTCAGCGCAAATGGAAATCAAATGGGGATAGATAATTAATCTTACAGATGAAAGCGATGTATTCGACTTTATCTTGAAGACGATAAGAAAAAAAAACGAAAGTGATCATTAAATAATGAAACACGGTGGTGTGCGAGATTGCATAACCCAATACGTGACGTGATGAGAGATGAGAGTCTTATATAGATAAATAATTAACTACTGTTAAGCTGTATGACAGTGACGGAAGGACCGTGAGCTTTTATAAGAAATTCTGAAGGAGTGGTGGCTAACGTGAACGATGCTTCTACTATTTAACAACATGGAGGAAATGAAGGAAAGCTGTGGAAGAGCGATTGTGTACATCTTTGGTCAGAAGATCTGGACATTCAGTGATAAATTCTGACCACTGTGAAATTGTGAATTTTTAAAACGAGAACAGGGAAATTGATGATTGCATCAAAAGAGAATCAACAGTGTGTGTGTTGGCGCCATTGTTCTCCCGTGACTTTTAAGCAGGATATATGTGCGTGTGTGTGTGTGCTTCGGTAGCCAGGGCGATATCATTATTAGCTATCTCCGGAAGTACTTTGTTCTCCCTCTCTGTCTTCTTCAGTAAATGAAACTCTTTGTCAGAAAAGCAGCAGAACTATTTTAGACGTGCTAGTGCTACAAATCCGATTTTGATAGATCCATCAAATTTGCTTGGCGCATAATTAAACTGAACGTACAAGCTACAATAAGATTTAAGATATTTTGCCACGAACACTATCACAAGTATTTTCCAGGCCTATCTGCCATCACTGATCGTCAACATTCTGAAGGGGATTTTGCTATATATGCCAGATTAAATTAAGCTGTCTTTGTTCTAGTACGAGGCTTTGATGATACGAGCGGCTCATGTCACTGGATCATTTTTTCTTTCACTCAACTTTGCTGCAATTGCCACATTAAGTCGGCAACTCACGGATGTTATTATTCTGTCGGGTATGGATAACAGTTCATGCAAAGAATTACATAAATGTAAGAGTAAATTTAAATTTTTCCAAATTCGAAATCTTTGACCCCAGAACGGGCATGATGCGCATATTCATAATAGGCATACATTCTTACCAAAAGCACCATAAGGCTTATTTATGGTATTTGTCGCAAAAGACTGGATCCCCTTCCCCCCCCCCCCCCCCCCTTCTCCCCCTCCCCCGACAATCCTTCAAAACGGTCAGGATTAGCCAGCAGAGGAAGAATACAGGCGGCCGGGTTTGTGGTTCTCTTGGTTGTGTGTAAATATGAATGGAAAATCCTTGGCATCGAGATTAATTGTGCAAGTTGTATCACCTAAATTAATGGAACAGTCATTCTTTTGGTAGCCGGAGTTTGCTTCCCCGCTCTGCCAACGTGGAATCAGAGGAATTTATTTCTGGTGATTAGAAATTCATTTCACGATATAATGTAGTTAGGATCCCACAGTAAGTTATAGATCCCGTTACTAAGTAACCAATTGGTTCCTAGTCACGTAAAAATATCTAATCCTTCGGGTCAGCCCTAGGAGAGCTGTTAGTCAGATCAGTGGTCTGGTTAAACTAATATTATATACTTAACTTGAAAAACATGAAAAAGTTGTCATCATAACTGAAAAAATTGATGCATCTGAAATTAAAGATATATATATATATATATATATATATATATATATATATATATATATATATATATATATATATATATATATATAGGTAGCTACATTCCCAGATAATGTCGTATTCGTGATCCAACCCTGATACAGAGCAAGAAATATTCTAAGAAAAAGCCTAACTTAAATATTTGGGAAAATAATTATCTTGACACCAAAATCTCTGCATTAAACAAATTCACGTAGATATTTGTGAAGGCAAATAATTTTATATCAAAATCTCATTAAAAATATATGGAAAGACGATGGCAAAGAGCTCTCGAAAGATAAACATACATATTGATTCCACTAATATTTCTTAATTAAAAGCTCCCAAAACTGCTAAGAAAATTGAGAATCGAGGAATATTTTCTCAAGAGAAACAATTTCTTTCTAAGGCAATTCTAAAATGATTTCGTACTACAGGAATTGCATCTTCTTTTCAGAGCATATAATATTCATTTTCTTACATCAATATCATTTTCATTATTGGAAAAAGGTGTAAATGAACAAAACCTTGACTATTTTATTTCCTAAGCATGTCTTTTACGTAAATATACGGCCGTCAAAATACGCTAAAAGACTGTTTGATGTTTAACATTCCTTTGACATGGTGCTGTCAGAATTGCCAACTTGCCATGTTCTAAAATAAGGGAAAGCATGTAAATGTACCTGCCACTTTGTTATTTAAAAAGATAAATATGCAAAATAATTATAGTTAGTCTCGTAATATACTGTTATTAAACCTTATAATCCTTGTATACTTTTCTCAATGATAACACGAAAATTCGACTGTTTTGTTGGTATTGTTTACATTCCTTGGACACATTACAGTCAGACTGACCAATTTGCGTAGTGACATTATATTAAGTCAAAATTTTTGCATGTCCGGGAACGTTAATCTTATATACAAAAACTATTCTAGTTACTCCAGTGGATTTGGATCTTTGGTTTATGAGAAAAATGGAATTATAAAAAAAATTTGAGACCCTTCCTCCCCCACGTATCAAAATGCTGTCGTCCATCCAATAGATGGCGTCAGCTCCTCTATTTTGAGCAAAAATACTTAAAATTACTTCCATAGAGGAATGAAAGTGACCACGTAGTCACCCTATCAATACGATAATCTAATGATAAAATTACCATTTTAATCTTTATGATCCACAGATAATAAAGGTTATCTGTAAGCTATCTGTCCATTCAACAATAAATTACTGAATACGTGATTAACATGATATACCTGGATTTAATTAATAAATTTATCAGCCATTTTATAATATGCAATAGTGATAATTCTGCCGATGACTAGTTACGCGCATTAACTAGAATTATAATTCGCAGACTAGTAAGCCATGCATTTAAGTTGGCTTTCTTCAATTATGAGGAAACTCGTCAAATGTTGCAAACATTCACTCTGTGTCAAACGAAATCCCGTTTCCATTACATGGCAATATTTGTAACACGATGTTCTCCTAACATCAAGACAACATTGTCATGTGAACTGAGAGAGAGAGAGAGGGAGGAGTTTGGGCTTAGGTTTTGTCATTAATGTTTAGTCTCATTGTTTTCTTATTTTGATTATTAATATTTCCGAGTAGAAACCTTGATCAAGATTCTGTACCACATTCTTCAGCTTCTACAAGTTCAGTCTTCGTTTTCCTAGGACGACTTTCCACAGAAGAACAGAAGGGAACATATGGAAAGGAGCATACAGAAGGAAGCATACACAAGAGAACATACCCAAGGCAGCATAAAGGAGCGCACAGATGGGAGCATATGCTCATAAAAAGAATGATACAGATGGGGACATACACAAAGGAGCCCATAGAAGGAAGCATAAACAAGGGAGTATATACTAAAGAAGCATACACAAGGGAGCATGCAGCAGGGTGCATATAGCAAGGAGCATACATAAGGGAACTTATAAAAAGGAGCATACGGAGGGGAACATACAGACGGGAGCATACAGAAGGGAGCCAAAAGAAGGGAGCATACAGAAAGGAGCCTATGAAAGGGAGCATACATGGAGGAGCATACACAAGGGAGAATATAGAAAGGAGCATACAGAAGGGAGCCCACATCAGGGCACATACACAAGGGAGCATATAAAAGCAAGGAAGGGAGCATATAGAAGTAGAGAAGAGAACTTATAGAAGCATAGAAGCATATAGAAGCAAAGAAAAGAGCCTATAGAAAGGAGCATACACAAGGGAATTTAAGAAAGGAGCATACAGATGGGAGTATATGCAAGGGCAGGGCGCATACAGAGGGGAGCTATAGCAAGGAGTATGCAGAAGGGAACATACAAAATTATTTGTATCTTATTATGAATGATGAAAGTAATATCTATTACATCTTAAAGTAACTGTGGTTTATAAGATAAAGTACTGAATTATTATTATTATTATTATTATTATATTATTATTATTATTATTATTATTATTATTATTATTATTATTATTATTATTCCGCTTGATAAAGTAAAGAACTGAATTAAAACATGTATGATGATGATGATGATAATGATTATTATTATCATTATTATTATTATTATTATTATTACAACGAAGAGATACCTTTCCCAAGTGAACTCACCCTCCAAGCTCGGAAAAGGAACGTACAGTAAAACATACCTTTTATTCCTTTAAGAGAATTTACCGTAAACTTGAATTGTTTTATTCTTTTCAAAAGAAGTACAGTAACTTTTAATCACACTCTTGACTGCCAAGGAGATCATGGAAAACAATGACCCGTTCTTAAATCTCTTACTATTACTCCAAGGGCGCTCTGCCAATCTTTTCTCTCCACCCCGTGACTGCCCTAAAACCTCCCTTTCAGGTATGACGCCGCTTGGAAACAAAGTCCCCGCCGCAGGAACCAGCGATGAGGATTAATCAAAAGAGAAAGTGGAAGGCCATTGGCCTGCCATGCGGCTGACCGAACAATCATGAGGTCTCGGTATCGCACCAATAACCCATGTCCGTGCCCTTAGAAGTCATAAAAGGAGCCCAGAACGGCCCCCAAATGGCTGTAGGGCCAGCACTGGCCTGTACCGGGGGGTATGGAGGGAGTCGAACGAAACCTTCCACTCACTCCCCCCACCCCCCGCACCACCCGGCCCCCTTCAAATTTCTGGAAGTCCATATTTTCAAGTATTTCATCTTGTATATACCTATAAATGCAATGACATTTATAGAAGAAAAGGTCCAGTTTTGGGGGAAAAGCCCCCCACCGTCCCGCTCTCCCGCGATACAAATCTATCTCAAACGCGTGACTGTTTATCTTAGCCCCGTATTCTTCGAGTGCTAAATCCCTTAAAATTTTTCCCTCCAATCTTGGTGCTATGCCGAGGTCCCATCTCTCCGACGTAAGGTAAAGTGCTCGCATTTGAGGTTTTTCAACAGCCACGAATTCATTTACCTTTTACTGATCTATTTTCGATTTCCAAGTGCAATTTCCACATAGACCTGTCCCTTATTTGTGCAGTGCATTAATTTAAAATCGTAAGAGTTTTACCAGTGTTTAAAATCGAGACTTATTAGCGCCTTCCATGCGCTTCTCTAGTTTTCCTTTCATTTTTCCGGCGTGCAACCGCATGCACTTTCAATTACAGACAGAGTTACTTGATGTGGAATCGCCACCCCCCCCCCCCCCCATCACCCACGGACGCCCCGTTCCGATTTGTTGTGCGATCCGTGGCTTTAACGTCTGCAACCTACTCTACAGTGCCCTTGAAGTGGATTTCCCTGGCATCTTCAGTTTTTTTTTTTTTTTTTTTCATCCTATTCTCGTTCTCCGACAGGACTCTGTTTGCCTGTCTCATTTAGCCCCATTCCTCTGTTGTTTGTCAATATAAATATATGTTATTTTAAGTGAACCCAAGTGTTTTATATACAACATTCCCTGTCGAGTAAGGCCTTCAGCTCATCTCTTTCTTCTTATGTTTTGCCTGACCCAGCAATCTCAGTCATATATGTAAGTTTTCATGGTAAGTCAGTCCTTTACTCATTGTTAAATCATAAAAGTAACTCCCCTGCTTAGGATTTTAAAGTCCCTTCCCAAGTAAAAACATTATATATATATATATATATATATATATATATATATATATATATATATATATATATATATATATATATATATATATATATATATACTATATATACGTCAGGAGACACAGAAACACTCTGTACTTTCTTTTACATATTATTAATATCACAAGACATTCACTTCTCATTTTCCAATCAAGCACCATCCGGTGTATTTTTTATTTAAATTTAGGGTAATTCAAGAGTATGAGTATTGATAAGTCTTCCAGTCCACTTCTTGTTACTTCAGACGAACAGCTCCCGCCTTCAGGGTTCAGACTCTTTTTATTCTAATAATACTTCCTGCGTGTCGATTGAAAACCTTCATCCCAAAAACCAATTCAACCGCGGCTGTCACAGCAGAGCTTAACGGATGAGGTATTCAGCAGACCTCGTGGCCACCCATTCTGGTAGAATTCCTGCCAACATCAGCTGGAATGGGATAGTTTTTCTTGAGCAACAATATTCATGATTTGACAAATATCTGGTATTCAATCACTTACCTACGTATATCATTACTCTTCATCAGTGCTATTGTGATACTGACTTATACAGTGTTACAAAATATTGACGTTCGATGTAGAATGAATCAGTAAAAGTTCGAGATTAGTTTGGTACCAATAGGAAGAAGTATTGTATTGTCATGTTTAAACCCATTAGATCAGAGACTATGACAACTCAGGGCTCAGGGAGTTTCGTGAAGGGAGTTCATTGTTTACTCTTTATGGTATCATAATGTAGATTGCTGTGTCGAAGATTAAATTTCATAATAAAAGCATTATGACTTCAAGCACTTCATGGGCATTATGTTTTTATTATGAACAAAAATGAGTTTTTAATTTATGACCGTTCAATTGTTCAGTTAGGTCAAGGACATCATTCTATGGTATATGCCCAGGAAATAATTTCTTTACTCACATAGGAACTTGGCAGTGAAACTCGTATTCGAGGTCATTCAACCGTGGTCAGCCGTAGAATAAGCTTAAATAATGAGGTTATTGAACTCACCTTTATAATTCATGTATATAATATATATAAACATAATATAGATGTATATATTAGTAGAGAGAAAGCAGACTTGACCACATACCTGCATTTCATGGTTCCAATACCCAGCAGTTTCACTGGCGTAACCTATTGTAGCGACAGCGTCCCGGGCAAACTTGGTAGGAGTTGGAACGCTTAGGCCTAAAAGAAAGTGGTGTTTCGTCATTCTTGGAAGCCTCGTAGCTACAACCAAGCAAATCTTTTGTGTTCTCTGACTCTGTTTTGTGCAAGGAATCCCTTTATTTCAGTTTCCGCATCATCGATATACCTTTTGCCTAATGTTTCAGCCAGCAATATTACTACAATATACTTTTCATTTCCTCTCTCTCTCTCTCTCTCTCTCTCTCTCTCTCTCTCTCTCTCTCTCTCTCTCTCTCTCTCTCTCTCTATCTCGGTTTGCATTTGTTTTTCTATTCTTTATTTACTCTAGTTCAGCGAATAATAATAATAATTATAAAAATAATATGGAAGGATTCCCTCTTAAGGGCAGTGGTACTAAAAGTATGTAATTGTTGATTCAACGCATTTAGCTTGTAGAGTCCTCTCTACTATTCTTATCACATTTTCCTCTGCAGGTAGGGGGTACAATAAATTTTCAAAGACCATCAAATTATATGATTTTGTTGCTTATTGTACTCTTACTACTCGACGCATACGCAGGTGGTCATATAATGAGAGAATGTATTAAATCAAATTCCTGGCCATTTTTTAATATCACACATTCTATCACGAGATGTCCACGCGCGTGTACGTCGAGTACAATAAGCAAAAAAATCATATCATTCCACGTCCTTTGAAAATTTATTGTACCCCCTACATGCAGAGGAGAAGAATATGATAATAATAGAGAAGACTCTACGTACAAACTAAATACCTTGAAGTAGAAGTTGCTTTTGGTACCACTGCACTGCCCTTAAAAGTGGGAATCCTTCTATATCATTATTATCGGTATGCAGACATTCAAGTGAAATGCATCATAAAAAGGCCAAGCGAGAGTTAATAGGAAATGGAGAAACGAAATCATAAAGACAGAAAGCGAGAGGGATTGACAAGTATTGAAAAAGGCGAATGACGAACATTGCGAAGTATCCGGATTATTCTTCTGAATTTCATCGAACAGAAGACGAGAGCATCAATTGTGAAGATCGATCACAATCACAAAGGTAGAATAAATTAAACTGGCTACCCCTAAACAACTGTATCATCATTCTATTCTCAATAGAAGTCTAAAGAGATAGCAAATGTCTGAATAATAAACTAGATTTTAAAAGTACTTATTGGGCTTATGAATCAAATTTTATTGATTAAAGAGCCGTTTATTCACTATGTAAATGTAAGAAGTATTAAATTTGTCTGTAAACCATTGCATCAGATTACAATTGCAAATAAAATGACTGCAGACAATTTTCATTTTTCAAGACGTATTTTGACCGAAAGCAACAGCTTCAAATCTTTGAAATAATAATTTACATCACAGAAAAAAATATGTAGAATATAACCCGGTTAACATTGATGAGAGGTACTTGGTGTCTGTTTTTGTAGACTTGAGCCACGAATATAAACCTGAATTGCATTTTGTTTTACAGTTGGAATTCTTAAAGAAGGACTTTAATCGGACCCTTATAAGATGGAGTTAGCGTTTGTGCAATAATATTAAAAATTCTCTCTCTCTCTCTCTCTCTCTCTCTCTCTCTCTCTCTCTCTCTCTCTCTCTCTCTCTCTCTCTCTCTCTCTCTCTTACCAAGTTTGCATATGGCTATGCTTTTATACCTTATCTTTGACTTAATTATAATATAGTAACCTGACTGGTTTTATATAAAAGGACAAATTAAAGCTAATTATACAGTAATATGATTTGCTGCGTATAAAAGATCAAATTAAACTTAATTACAGGGTAACTTGATTTGTTTAATATCAAAGGTCAAATTAAAATCAAATGTACAGTAACCGATTGGCTTAATAAAAAGGGTGATATTTAAAGTTGCTTTTACAGTAACATGAATTGTTCTATATAAAAGGTTAAATTTAAATTAATTATACAGTAATATGATTTACTATATATGAAAGGTCAGCTTAAAAATGCTTCTTTTTATCCTTTCACTTACTTGGTTTGCTAAAGGCTTTGTTCCAAGCGGCCATATTTGTGGCAACTACCCCAGGCAAGACAGTTTGGACGTCGACTCCAGTTCCTCTGTATTCAAACTCCAGACCTTTGCTAAAGCTCCTCACAAATGCCTGAAAAGAGGTATATATATATAAATGTATATAGATATATATATATATATATATATATATATATATATATATATATATCTATATGGATATATTATATCTATATATACATACATATATATTATTATATTGATAGCTTTTTATCTAGGGGATCTGGTTTAGCCAAATGGGTTACACTGAAAATGTACGCAACTTACCTTGGGATAACGCTATTCTGGCTAAAGCCTTAAGGTCAGATAAAAACATATACAAAAATTCCTGCTGAAGACCATCTTCAGAAGGGGCAGCGATTAGTAAACTTTTAGGGTTTAGCTTAATAAATTATATTTACAATAGAAAAGCTCATATCAGAAGAATAATAGCATAATTTGAACAGGTAAACAATAGTCCCAAAATAAAGGATATTAGATGAAAATGAATATGGTAGGTATCCTTGAAGAAACACAAAAGTGAACCCTATTCGTAGGGCGCCATAAGGGTGGGAATTACAGTGGGGATGCCACTGTGCACAAAATGATGAACAGATCCACAGCTGACTAACTCTTATCTGTGATAAGCAACACAAAGGGTTATCTAACCGAAATAAAGCACTTGATCAAGGAATCGATGAATTGTACAGAGGGTGCTTAAAATGTACTCTGTTTCGATAACTTGGATTTCAAATAATTATATTACACTTCACTGAATCATAAATCAAAATAACATCTAGTAAAAGCAATACAGGTCTCGCTGTAGGTATATCACACTGTGAAAGGAAAATGAAGATAGCAAAAGACTGACAGTGACATGACTAGCTTAGAGAACCTCAATCCTGGCGCTTTACCTTTGTCAGGAGATGGATTCCTCTTTTTCAGAGCAGCGGACGGAAGAGGAGGGCAGGTGAATAATAATCACAACTATTACTGAGGGCCGAGGGCCACTACAGCCACAAGTATCAATGGGCAGCTTTAGAAACCAAGGGAGGACAGTAACATCCTGGTCAAGCGTCCAGCGTCTTCTAAGAATGAACTTGTCCATGTGTGGCCCTCTTATAGCTTTGGGAGATTACGCTGCTGCTCAGTGCAGATGGCACTGGAGCTTCGGCTGGATTGCATTCAATGCGGGTCTCTTAACTGGACATGCAGTCATCAATATGGCGTCAAGCACATGGTCAGTTCTATGCCTTCTGCAAGCTGGTGCCTTGGGCAAGGATCGGCACTTCCTTCAGATAAGTGTTTAAAAATCAAGGCCTTGGCAGTCACCTGACAAGGAAATGGAATTGCAGAATAATCCCTCAAAGGTAGTGGTGAGAGAGATCTGTAGAGCGAATTTTGCCTACAGTTTACTTTACAATAGATATGAAAACAATGAATATAATTTTAGTGAATATCAAATATCTCATTTTGAACATGTCTTACTTTGAACATTACTTAATTTGCTTGAAGGAGAAAATTGCATGTGAGAGGTTTATATATATATGTATATATATATATATATATATATATATATATATATATAATATATATATATATATATATATACAGAAGCCAGGTACTATGTCGTACCTCTAAGTAAATGGGGATACAATCCACAATGAAGAAAAACCCAACCCTCTTGTAGTTTATAATATATATTCTTGTACAGGATTAAAGCTTTCGACCATCACCTTGAGGTGACATATCACATTTTAGTGAACAATACCACAGGTGATGGTCGAAAGCTTTAATCCTGTACAAGAATATATATTATAAACTACAAGAGGATTTTACTTCATTGTGGATTGTATCCCCATATATATAAGTATATATCTATATATATATGTGTGTGTGTGTGTGTGTGTGTGTGTGTGTGTGTATATATATTAAAATTAAATACACATATATATATATATACATATATATATATATATATATATATATATATATATATATATATATGTATGTATTTAATTTATGGATTTGGACTTTGCTGATGATGTTGCGTTGGTTGCTGATACGTGGCTGGTGCTGGTAGGTATGGTAATGAGGATGGAGACAGAGACACAGAATTTTGGCTTGAACATCAGCACAAAGAAGAGCGAGATCATGGTTGTGAGTAAGGATGATGATTGGGTGCACATGGAGGATATGACAATCAGAGGACAAGAACTCAAGCAAGTTGAGAAGTTTGTTTACTTGGGAAGTGTGGTAACAGCAGACGGGAGGCAAATTGAAGATATACAAAGAAGAAAACTAGGCGCAGCAAGAGCTTTTGAGGTTCTGGGAAAAAACGTTTGGTCAAGGCATGAAATCAGCTTGAGAACTAAGATGAGAATATTCAATGCAGTAGTACTACCAGTCCTGATGTATGGCTCGTCCACCTGGGCACTGATCAGAACAGAGGAGAAAAGGTTGGATGCTTTTGAGATGAAGCTGCTGAGAAGGATACTTGGCACTAAATGGGATGATTATGTTAGAAATGAAGACATCAGGGTGAGATTGAGGCAAAGGCCAGTCAGTACCAGGTTGAAGAGAGGAAGGCTGAAATGGTTTGGACATGTTAAGAGGATGGATGGGAATAGAGACCCCAAGAGAGCACTGAGAGCAGTACAAATAGGAAGACGACCGCTGGGTAGACCAAGAACGAGGTGGATAGACATAATTGTCAGGGATCTTGAGGATGAAATCCAAAACTTAGAGGAAGCGAGGGAAATGGCTCGGGATAGAGACAGATGGAGAGGAACTGTATCAGCCTTATGCCACTGGCCAGTGGCGGGAAGATAAAGAGAAGAAGTAAAGAAGAAGAAGATATATATATATAAACACACACCAAAAATCAAAATTAAAAAGTAAATACTCCAAAGATTACTTTGGTTGTAAAATTAGAAGTAAATGTGTCTTCACACATTTATTCTCTACAATCATGTAATCATCATAAGTGGTCTCAATATCTTTTAAGTAGTGCATTGCAAACACAGACTTACATCTCCAGTAAGTTGTTTGCAATATGTCTACCAGAGACAAGTTATGTTTAAAGGCTAAAAAGGTAGCCACTGCTCTAACCTGATGAGCCTTGACTTTCAAGTTACAGTTAGAGATCTTCTCCCACTTGCGAATGTGCCTGTTTAATGAGGTCTCTAATAAAAAACGAGATAGCATTTTTAGATAGAGGTCTTTAAGTGTTCTTGACTGAACACCATAGATTACTCATGGGCCCTCTGATATTTTCTGTCCTGTGGAGATAATACCTAAGGGCTCTCACAGGACATGAGGTTCTCTCATCATCCTCTGTGTCTACTAAGTCAGAAAGATTCTTTACTGTAAAAGACCTTGGCCAGGGTTTCGAGGGTAATTCGTTCTTTGCTAGACCCCCTAGCTTAAGAGGACAAACTGCATTCCCTTGTGAAAATCCCAACCTTGTATCTAAGGTCTGGATTTCATTGACTTTCTTAGCTGTAGCAAGAGCCATTAAAAACAGGTTCTTCCTGATTAGATTCCTTAAGGAAGCCAAATACAGGGGTTCAAACTGTGGTCCTGAAAGCCACTTAAGAACTACATCTAGGTTGCAAGCTACCAAACTCTGTCTTAGGTTTGGTACATTCAAAAGACCTGATGAGGTCCGAGATGTCTCGATTTGCCGAAGTGTCTAGACCTCTGTCTCAAAAAACAGAGCTTAACATTGCTCTATAGCCTTTTATAGTTAACGATGATAGCCCCCTCTCTGATCTAAGATATAGGAGAAAATCTGCTATCTGTGTTATAGTTGTTTTAGAAGAAGAGATGTTATTTCTTCTGTGCCACAACCTAAATGTCAACCATTTCGCCTGAGAGACATTGTTAGATGACTGTCGTTTACTGTTGGCAATAGCCCTAGCTGCCACTCTTGAAAAACCCTTCTATCGAAGGAGTTTGACGACAGTCAAAAACCTGTCAGGGCCAGAGTTGATAGGTTTTGGTGAAACCTTCTAAAATGGGGATGTCTGAGCAGCTCTGGTAAGAACCTCGGGTAGTCCACTAAAAGGGCTAACAGATTGGCAAACCTTTCTTTTTGTGGTCAATAGGGTGCTATCAGTGTAATGGTGAGATTTTGATGAGCTTGGAGCTGGTTCAATACCTCTCTTATCAGGTTGAACAGGGGAAAGGAGTTCACATCCAGGTTCGACCAATCTAGTAACATGGCATCTGTTCTCCAGGCTCGAGGATCCGAAAACGGTGAGCAATAAAGGGGAAGTGCGTGGTTTCTGGATGTGGCGAACAGACCTAGAAATGGTTTCCCCAACAGTTTCCAGTCTTTCATATACTCTTCTGTCCAGAGCCCTGGATGAAATGTGTGACTAGTTTCCTCCCATTCTGTTCTGCCCATAAAAGAAGATCCTTCGTCGTTTCGAAGAGAGGGAAGGAGTGCATCCAACCCTGTTGCCTTATATAAGCCAATGCCGTGGCATTGTCTGAATGCGCTGTTATCAACTTGCCTTTACCTTTTCTTGGAAGTAAGGGAGGCCTACATGAATCGCCTTTAATTTCCAATTGTATATTCACATTTGTTTTTCCTTCTGAGACCATATTCCAGAGATCTCCTTGTCTCTGAGGTGAGCTCCCAAGCCTATATCTGATGCATTGGAAAAGAACTCTATGACTGGGTTCAGACGAGACCAGTGTCCAGCAAACTCATCCACTAGTTTGCTGAACATATCTGCATTGATATAAAATTATTTACTTTTGTCAGGCAGGATTCGATTCTCTTAGGGATGAGAATAGCCTGAAAATTCAGAGAGTCTATCTGAATCCCCAAATAAAGAATCTTCTAAGATGGGGTCAATTGCGATTTCTACAGATTTACCAACAAACCTAGATGTTGTGTCAATTCCAGTCTTTTGCAGGTCCTCCATGCATTTCTCCTTCATGGGAGAGAGTATCAACCAATCGTCCAGGTATAGAATAATCCTTATACCTATCAAATGTAGCCACTTTGCTAATGGAGCTAAAACCAAGGTGAAAGCCTGTGGGGCAGATGTTAGGTCAAAGCGCAATGCTTTGAATTGAAACACCTTGTCTTGATGAACAAATCTCAGGTACATATTTCCTTGAGGATGGATGAATCGGCTCAAGGAAATATGCATCTTGCATATTTGGGAGATCATCCAGTCTCCCTAATCGATGGCTGCAAGTAGTGAGTGGTCCGATTCCATCCTGAATTTTGTCTTTTCTATGAAGAAATTCAGTGCACTTACATCAAGGACTGGTCTCCATCCTCCTGTAGCTTTCAGTACTGCAAACAGGCGATTACAGAATCCCTTCAACCTGACATCTTAAAGTTTTTCTATCGCCCCTTTCATTATTTAGGAAGTTACTTCCTACGCAAGGGCCAAAAACTTCTCCGGTCCTGCGGAGTAAGATATTAATCTGATCAGAGTGTTTACCAGCAGTGGCTGCTCTCTGAATGCAATTGAGTGGCCTTCTTTCAGAACCTGTACTATCCAAGGTTCCGCTCCTTCTTGTTTCCAGTTCTCCCAAAAGAACTGGAGTTTCATGCCCGCGGACGCATAGAGGACTGTCTTTTCATTTCTTAGGAGTAGACTTGGTGATTGACTTCTTGACCACTTTAGAGAAGAAGCATACACTGCCTCTCATTCCTTGGAAGGAGTTCTCTGAAAAGGAGATATAGATTTCGTCGAAAAAGACGACCAATCTCTCGGATGCCTTGCAGAATCAGCTAGCAGTTCCTGAGTAGATTTCCTCTGTAGCTCCAGAGTAATCTCATTAAGAACTGACTGAGGAAAGAGGTGCTGGTTATCCAGGGGTGAAAAGAGCAAAGCTGACTTCTGATGAGAGGTTACATTCTTAGAAGTAAATGAACAGCAAAAATCTCTCATCTTTAAAATTCCCATTGCAAACAGGGAAGCCAGTTGATGGGAGGCATCTCTAATTGCCCTGTCAGAGCAATAAATAACATTCAGCCAGTCTTCGGCGACATCCTCAGCCAATGGTAAGAAACCCCTAATCTTCTTACCTACAGCCCCAATTGACCAATCCAGAAAACTGATCACTTCCATAGTTTTGAAAATGTTCTTCAAAGATGATCTATCTCCGAACCTGAAAACATAACTTCAGCCACATTCAAAGCAAACTTATGAGCAGTGTCAATCATCCCCAAGAAGTCCCACTGGGAGGAGGCAGCCACTCCCAGAGGGAACTTCTCCAGTTGAATAAGAAAGGTGAGAAAGGGGAATGCAAAAGGAAGACTTTCCTTGAAGCCTTTTCTCCGAAAGCCAGTTGTCTATTTCCTCTAAAGCATTAGAGGCTGATGAGGAAAGTACCAACTTAGGTAACTTAGAAAAGTCTGAGGTATTGTCCATAGTACATGTCGATTGCAGCTTAGATGGAGTTGCAAGAGAGAAAAATTTGGATTGGCCTCTAGAAAGTAAGTTAAAAGTGCCACATAAGCCATGTGTGGCTTATTTTGTCTGCTTCATCATCATCAGTAGAAGGCTGAGTGGCCGTAGTCTCTGAAGTTGTCTTCTCAAGCTGTCTCTTAATCAGCACCAACGAAGGGTCAACTTCTTCCTCCTTAGTTGCAGATATCTGAAAAGGAAAAGAATAAGTCTCATAAATAGGTAGTTCAGGCACTGAGCACCTGGGTGCTTCCTGGTGTAAGGGAGCCTGTAGGAGCTATCAGTCACTTCAGATGTGAGCGCACTCCTGGGCACTCATGTGAGTAGTAGGAAGATGGCGCCAATGGGCGCCTCGATACCAACATCTGTCCTTTGGGAGCAAAATATTTATGATCCTGAGTATCTTGATCAAAGACAGCCTTTCGGGACTGTCCCAAAAACTGCAGGAAGGCTGAGGGTTCCTCTCAGGTTTCTTATGCCTTTTATAAGGCAGAGGAGAGTGCTCCACTGAAGAGGGGTGTCTCTTCAATGGGCGTGAGTCCCTCAAATAATTCCAGTAGTGCCCCAAATCCGGGCTGGGTGTTCCTGGGCTTGATGAGGGACAGTGAACATCAGAATGCTCAGGTTTGCCAGAGGGGCGACTAACCGTGGGCAGACCCCACCAACCTCCCTTAGGACTCCAGTATACCTCCTAGGGGAGTCTGATAGTGACCTTTGCCTAGGAGCGTCAGCATGCCTTACAGCCACCTCCTCCACTAACACTTCACTACCACTTTTATTCAGTTTATTCATCAAGAACCTCACTGACTCACCTAGTTGAGTAACAGTAGACACCATCAGTCCAAATTTCTGGTCAATTATCTCTTCTGGATTACCAATGCAATCTGTCTCTGATGACCGTGATTCCAGCAAAGGCAGTGGATGCGGACCCTGCATACCTGATACACTGGTAATAGGTGAAGCAACAACAGATCCTTTAAAGATCACCTGTTTAGGGGTCAAATTATTAGATACCTTACTTTCAGCTCTAACAGCCGCATTCCTCTTCTGGTCCCTTTCGAGTTTCCTAAGATGAGAAGTCAAATGTTTCCACGTCTTTTCATCTCATCCTTCACATTCTTAACAGGTATCCTTCGCATTCTTAACAGGTATTATTAATAGAACAATCTTGACCTCTGCAAGTAGCACAGATAGTATGCACATCACACAAAGCTTTAGTCATTCTAGTATTGGAGCCTTTGCTGCAATACCTAAAACTAATTGAACTAGAATCTGACATAATAATGAATTAAATCAATAAACAAAATAATATCAGTAAGTATAAACCACTTCTTAGAGTAAACTAACCATAACATAAGCCGGCAAATCAAATACAGAACTGCCAAACAAGCTCACAATTGGCAATTCTCAATGAGAGAAAAACCAGTTGAACAACTAAAAAAACAAAAAATAGACACCAATAAACCATTTAACAAAAAACCACAAAAATTAGATGCAAAATAATAACCAAAATAAAAACTACAAGCCTAAATATTTCACCGCAGTGAAACAACAAGGTAAGATTTGATGGGAAAAACAAGCTGCTCTCCTATAACATGTTAGTCCTGCTCTCCTACAACATGTTAGGACTACAGAAACAAAATTGAGATATTTTCATGTAGTTGTTCCTCTTCCTACCAGGTAGTGGGAGGGGCCTGTTCATCTACTGGGCACAGGAGGAAGAAATTTTTAACCATGAATTCTCAGGAATTTAAGCTGCTGTTGAGCAGAAACCACAACTGTATAATTACTGGGTAAGTTACACTAATAAGATCACAAAGTTTATCTATGTGCACAGGTGGCTTGAAAATGTTATCTGAGACTCATTTCTTCAAGTTATCAAGCACGAAACTTAATGGTACATTCGTGAATGAACAAACTATATCTAGGCTGTACATAGAACCTATGTCAATCTTTTTCTTAATTTTATCCATAAAGTCCATACTGTGCTTAATGTGAGATTTCGAAGATGTCCCTACTAACTTCCCCAAAACCTGAAGCTCAAAGGAGAGATACTGAACACCTGGGTCAGCAAGTGCATAGTTGCTGCTAAACAGGAACAGGAAAAAGGAAAGAAGGAAAATGATAAGGACAAGAAGGAAAGAGAAGAAAGGGAGGAGAAAGAAAGACAGGAAAGGGAGAAAGAAAGAGAAGAGAGGGAGAAACAAAGGGCACATGAGCTCATCCTCAACAGCTGACCCTAATCCCAAAATGGACTGATTCCGACCCCAAGGCCTGGCTCAACCACATAGAAAAGGTCTTCTCCCCTTACATGCCCAGTCCCACAGAAGTTTCCCTGATTCTGGGGAAGCTCATAGCCAGAAAGGGTGCAGTCGCCTTCCGATCCCTTTCCTCGGACAACCAAGGAAAGCTCAAGGAGGTCCAAGAGGCATCACTAAGGAATATGAAATCACCCCCGAGTGCTGGAGACAGCATTGGCAAGGCTGTCCCAAGGAAGCAGGTCAAACCTGGGCCACCTGGGCTCACCACAAGATCCACTCCCTCAAGTGCTGGGTAGAAGCCCTATGCTTCTCCACCTCCGATTCCCTGTTTGAGCGCATACAGGCCAAAGAC
Source organism: Macrobrachium nipponense (assembly GCF_015104395.2). Classification (NCBI taxonomy): domain Eukaryota; kingdom Metazoa; phylum Arthropoda; class Malacostraca; order Decapoda; family Palaemonidae; genus Macrobrachium; species Macrobrachium nipponense. The sequence goes on along the minus strand of NC_061097.1, from coordinate 56,332,275 downwards.
TTCTACTGTGCCTCTGGTGCTCTCACCACTCACCTCTGTGACAAAGCCCCAAGATGTTTGCCAAGTGCTGCCACTTGGTGGACAAATGGGACATATTCCATCCTTACATCAGCTCAGTGGGACAGAAGATGAGTCCCCCTTATCTCACCTTCAGACTAAATCAGATAAAAAAAAAATGGGCATCCTCAAAGGAGACCTGTGTGTGTCCATTGTAAGGAGGTTGGGCACCTCAATAGTGCTGTCTGAAGGACAAGGCTACGCCAAAGGCGCCCACTAGTTCCACAATGGGACCACCCCCAACTGATCCTAGTCTGGCTCTTGGTAAACAACAATCTGCCTGCTCCCTCCATAGGGAGCAGTAACTCAAAAGGACTTTAGCAAAGAAATTTGCAAGGACTGTAGCCAGAAAGATCATACGTTCACAAAATATAGGCATTGTCGAAAATACGCTGTACCCAAAGCAGTTCACACTCATGTCAGCTCCCAACAGCCTGCTGAGTGGATAGGCCTTGATGCCATAGCGCCCCTCAATGGTTCCACTCCACCTTGAATGCTGCCAAACATCATTGACACCAGGTCAGAGGTCAGCCTCATTACTCAGGAGCAAGTGCCTCCCAGTCCTACCATTCATGAAGACAAGTGGATGAAAATCTGCTGGGTGAATGGTGATTCCAAGAACCTCCCTACAATTTTTCTATGGGTTACCACAGGTGATTCCTCCAGAGAAAGAGAAGCTTCTAAATTGTCCAGTCTCTCGCAACCGGATGCCCCCTTCTCCTGGGCCAAAATCTTGTCCAGTGGAGGGACATCTTGATCCCTCTGCACTGCATGATAGCCACGACCCCTGACAAACCCAAAGAAGGGTACCTAACGCCGGTGCCAGTCCGCTACCTGCCAATCTCTCCTTATCAAAAGTCCCTTGGGTACAGGAACAGCCTGACACCCCACTCGACCAATCTGACTCCGTACCTGCAGCTGCCCTCTTCACCACTGGGGCAGATGCCTCCCTTCCTACCTTAAGCAGGGAACAACTTATCTGTGCCCAGACGGAGAATGCCACCCTCCGCTGCCTTCACTCGGTAGCTATCACTGATGATGAAGAAATTAAGGATCTGGTAAAGGAAAACTTCCTCCTACAGGATGAGGTACTCAACTGAGTATCTGGGGACAGCATGAGCCTGCTCAGGTCATCCCCGTCTGGTAGTAGTCCCCTCGTCCCTACAGCAACACCTCCTCTGAGTGGCACTTGAGAGCATCGGAGGACACTTCAGAGTCACCTGGAACCATCCAGGCCATTGAAGGAAGATTCTGCTGGCTGGGCCTATAAAAGGCTGTCAAGGCCTTCATAATAAGCTCGTGCCCCAAGGCCTCTCTTAAGAACATTGCCTCTGTTGGCGTCCCCTTCCAGGATGTCATCATCAATTATTATATGCCCCAGGGATGTATCAAGAGCTAGACAGGACACAATCACTGTTTTACTATCATAGACCGATTCACTGGTATCCAAGAACTCCGTAATGGCCATCATACAATTTTTCTGTCGTTTTGGGTTCCCACCACAATCCAAAGTGATCAAGGGCAACATTTCATGTCTAAATAATTCCATGACAGCATGGCCAGCCATGGCATAAAACACTTCAACTCCACTCCTTACCATCCTGAAAGGCAAGGAAAAGTGGAGAGATTCCACCAAACACCCATCTCTATTCTAGTGAAACTAGAACATGAAGCAGGAACAACGTGGGAGGGGAACCTCCCCTATGCCCTATGCCAGGCATCCTCCAAGACCATAGGGTGCAAACTTCCCTACACTTACTCCACCAAAGGCCCCTAGACATATTGTACAAAGCCTGGGCCAAACAGACAAAAGCAGACTGGGCGAAGGACTTGTTCAACATCCAGCAGAATCTTCCGGTTGCATGGGCTGTCACTCAAGACACAGAGGCAGACACTCAAGAGACAGTCAAGCTCAAGCTTGACAAGAAAGCCAGAAATAGATCCTTTAATATTGGAGACCAGGTTCTGGTGCTGCAGACAGGAGCCACTTGCCCCTCAAAACTCAGGTCATGGACCCCCACAAGATACTCGGGAAGTGAGACACTTTGAACTACCTACACTGTGAGCATAGGCAAGCTAAATGACTGCACATTAATTTGTTAAAACCCTACCTATCCCAAGAGAAAAAGAAAACCAGAGAAGCCCTCCCTGCTCCCGGGGCCCTTGTGGGCAGTGTTGCCAGATTTTTTTCTCAAAAATTTTTATATGTACATGAAAAAATCTGTAGAAATCTGTACTTACCAAAATATAATCTGTAGAAAATTCTGTGGGCACCATCACTATGATAATGTCCCCCTCAACAAATTCCAAAGTCATATTCAACCTCGAGCCCATTACCCCAGGACTTCAGTCACCAGCGACAGGACATACAACTACTGTTAAGCACACACCTGCAGGTCACCCAGGGACCACATCAGATGCATCAACATCCTGGAATGTACGATACATCTGCGGGAAGGTGTCACTCCTATCGCGCAAGGCTGCTACTGAGTCAATTTGTAGAAGGAAAAGAGGATCAAGGAACAAGTACAACTCCAACTTATCAAGGTCTTATCAAGGACAGCCGTAGTGAGTGGTCCCCCCCAGTAGTTTTGGTTCCTAAGGCAGGAGGGGGAGATAGGTTATGTATTGACTTTCGGAAGTTGAACGTAGTAACCAAACCAGAACCATACCCCCTTCCGAGAATTGAAGCCTGCTTAGACAGCCTGGGCAGTACCCCCTATTTGAGCAAAATCTTAGAAAAGAGATACTGGCCCCTACCAGTGTAAGGTGATGCCCTTCGTGTTAAAGAATGCACCTAGCTGTTTCCAGAGGCTGATGGACAAGATCCTGGCAGGTACAAAAAACTGTGTTGCATATCTAGAAAGCATAGTTGCCTACACCCACTCGTGGGAGGAGCACCTACAGATCATTAACCAAATCCTCACTGCCCTACAAAAGCCAACCTGGTTAAAAACCTCAAGAGGTTCCAATTTGGGGTGACTAAGCAGGAAATGGTAGACTGATGCCTAAAGATGCCAACCTCAAGAAGTTCCAATTTGGGGTGACTAAGTAGGAAATGGTAGACTAATGCCTAAAGATGCCAACCTCTGTGCCATTCAGGATATCCCATACCAGAGGACCAAGAGGGAAGATCAATGTTTCGTCGGGATGGTCCAGTACTTCTGACGGTTCATTCCCAACTTTGCTGATGCAGCTGTCCCTATAACTAACCTCTTTTATGGCAAGCAGCCCCTCCACTGCACACCTGAGTGTGAGAGGGCATACGACCACATCAAGGCAGTACTCATCAGTCAACCAGTTCTTCATACCCCTGACTATGCCCAGCCCTTCTGCATGGTAGTTGATGCCAGTGACATTGGCTTTGGGGCAGTCATGTCCCAAGAAAAGGATGAGGTTAAGCACCCAATAGCCTACTATTACAAGAAGTTCAACTCAGCTCAAACCTTGTACAGCACTATAGAAAAAGAGGTTCTGGGTATGATTCTGGCCATGCAACAGTTCAAGTCCTATCATGCTGATCATAAATTCCCATTAATAGTCTTAACTGATCATAACCCTTTCAAGTGTCTCAAAACTTTCAGGAACTAGAACAAATGTTTAATGTGTTGATGCACTGGCCTCCATGACTTCAGTTTGAGAATCGAGCAAATCAAGGGTGCAAATAAAATCACTGATGTCCTTTTGAGGCATCAGAGCTAACACCCTTATCAATGGCTCCCTGTTACCCATCCACCAGAGTAACATTTTACTCTCTCCAGAGTGAAAAGTCACATTATTTCTACTCAAAATACTAACTCCTTTAGAAAGCGTAAGATCCTTCCTTCTTTGATTCTATCATTTGTCATTAGTTATTACTCTTGTATTATTATTATTATTATCATCCTAAGTGCCAACCATCAGACTGGATGGCTTCCATGAGTTCCTGACTCTCACAACATACAGCTATATGTATGACCCTCTAACTTTTACTTAATAAAAGCCACTAGGCTCAGGCGACTTTGGTGCCATGTCTGGCACCATACTCCGTCATACCCGAGTACCATGGCATCACCTAACATAAGCCCACAAGTACCTCATTTATTCCACCTTATCAAGGCAAACTAACCACATACTTTGCATAACAAAGTTAACCCTATAGTCAAGTGCATGATTAAATCTAGTTGTCACTCTAGTAATAACCTTGTAAACTTAATCTTATGTTGTTACTTTGAGTCAAGAGATATGCATACATTAAGTATTTTCTTAATATTTTCCTAACTACATTGCTTTAGCTTAATGATAAACATTTCTCGAGTCATTTAGTCCCAGCAGCAATTCCATTCCGTGATTATGTAATTACTAAAGTGAAATAACTTGCAGTTATACTTTACCACAGAAATACTAATTCTAAGCTTATTAGAGCAACAAGGGAAGCATACACTGTTAAAGTGAAGTTGTCTTGCTTCTACACATTCTCACCCAATATGAGGTGTGATATGTCAACTTCTTGGTGGAGTTGCAACAAAGGACACTTCTTCACAATCCAGCTCTCCTTTCAAGAACATCATTTTCAAAAGAAATTAAACTAAAATCGTTTCATAGCACTGTCAACATAAACAGTCGGTTGTAGAGAATTTGCTTCTCCTACAAAGCTCTTGCTATTCTTTTTTTTTTTTTGGCGGTCATTCATTCCCATCCTAGACCATGTGACTGCATTAAAACTCCTTTCCAGGTCACTTCACTGCCCATGGAGACAATCCACGATCATATGATCGCACTAGGAACTACTTAAGGGAGTTCCTGAATCAACGCCATAGGAGGCACTAAGCCAGGACATGCACCAAAAGAGAAAGTTGGGTGACCATTTGACACGAGATCACCCATGTGGGCCTAGCATTTTAGCATGCAGTCAATAAAGTGAAACACGAGGTCAAGGCAGCACGATAGAAAACAGACGACTCTTGCAAGAATGGGAAATTAATCTGGGTGAAGGAATGAGAGGAACAACGCAAGACACCTCTTGTCAGAGGCACACCGGATGCAGTCCTAACACCTACTACCCTATGAGCCGCAATCCCTAAGAGCCATTTCCCAGACCATATGGCTGACTTCCAGTCCAGTATATTTTGCTAGCCTGCTTTTTGTGTTTCTAACACAATTCTCACACAGACCGAACTGTTATTACTTGTGATCATAAGTGAATTCAACAGTGTTATATCCAAGGATCTGTTGGCACTTTCAATGCATCCTTGAATCCTTAACTGTGCTAATTTTGTCGGTTAATCACATGCATTCTGCACCGAAGACAAAGTTTTCTCACTGTGGATCCTTCTGCTTTGATTGTGCTTTCATTGCGGTGATAAACCGACTGTAATTTGATTGACGGTGCCCTTAAAGTGAAATCCCGGCATACAGTTATCATCTGTCCATCATAATTTAGTGCTCCAACAGGATCCCTTTCATCTATCCTAATTATTCCCATCTTCTGATTTGTGTTATTGTAAAAATATGTAATTCTAGTTATCCAAAGAGTTTAATCTAAAATTTCCTCTTTTGGTAAAGCCCTCAGCTCATATTCTTTTCTTCTGTGTTCTTCCAAACTGGAAATTCTATTGTGTGTGTGTGTTTGTGTGTATGTACCGTGGAGGTGCATGAAGTCATTCCCACCTTTGTAGCGGCATAAACCTGGAAGTATGGAAAGGGAGCAACGGCGGATAATGAACCAACATTCACGATGAGGCCTCGTTTCCTGGCCAGCATTCCAGGAAGAACCATCTTGGACATAGCAGGAACAGAAGCCACGTTCACGATGATTTGATTCCAGATCTCGTCTTCAGTGATGTTCTCGAACTTGGATGGGGTGGCGAAGACGCCCACGTTGTTAACTGTTGAATACGAGCAACCCAATAGACATCGCTCACTAGGATTGGGAAAATCATAGGTCTTACACAAAAGCACTCTCCTGTCTAGACTACATTGCATTCAATTTATTGCTATAATTAATATTTGTGAAGAATAAATGTCCATATAGATGTCTAAGCCACCGTTTGCTTGAGAAGCAAGCTTCAAAGCAGCATCCTTTTAGGTGAATAAAACAAGGGAGAGAGTTCATCCAAGGCTTCAAAATTGGCATATAAGAAATAGCATCAATAGCAATTTCAGGTGAAATTCATGGTTGTAAGCACTGAAATTTATGAAAGGTAAAAGATATTTTGGCTTGCAAAAATAACCTCAAATAACATCTGTGGATGGAATAGTATTAGCTGAAAAGTACGTAGCAACACTTTTTCAAATGAAGAACCAAATCTAACAAGAGTGATATTAATGATTTTTATAATGATGATAATAAAAGCTAGGAAAGGTGAAACCAATGAACATATTGTGAAGTTGTAGTCTTTACCACTCCCATCAAAGTATTAACTTATGAATTATGAATTCCAATAATGCTCTTTTTTTATTTTTTTCATCAGGCTCGGGCCGTCTAAAACTTGAATCATCAAAGGTATCACATATCAATCAAATGAAAAACTTAACACCAAAGAAATTTGGAATATCCGTGTAGAATGTAGAAAAGAACTGAAAAATTTAAATAACCCCAAAAAATCTCAAATACCGTTAAGAATATGAAATACTTCCCAAACTCTGCCTTACCCAGAATTCCGACATCTTTCTTGGACACTTTGTCCGCAATGTGATCGTAAATCATTCTTCCGTTGGAGAAGTCTGCCTGGATCACCTCAACTTCAACATTGTGCTTGACTCCTGAAAAAAAAGGAAGAAGAGTTAAAATCTACGAGAAAGTTTTTGCTCAGACTAGTTACGTCTGAAAGGTTGCTCAGTCAGACGCTGAAGTTAACATTTCCTAACATCCACAGGGCAATAAGAAAGGTTTGCTAATAAGAATTAGAATAGGAGTCATCAACGTGACGTCATCAGCACGTCTTTTCCAAACAATAACACTGCTGGTGGGCAAAAAGCCATTTCCCCCTCTTGTACCTTATGAGAAGAACATTGATCATTCAAGTTAATCTGCGACTTATCTATAAGCAATGGTTCAGCTGTGTCTCGTAGGATGCACAAATAGGTGGGGAAAAGGAAGCCTGGTATCCTGGCATCGTATTCCTATTTGCAACACTTTACACTTATCCAAGTTAAAAGGCATTTGCCATCTTTTTTACCACTCTCCTATTTTCGTTAGATCAGTTCTTAAACTTTCCACTGTATCTGGGCCTGCTGCATTTACACCTAGTTTGGTGTCATCTGCAAATTTGGTTATCCTGCTAATTAAGCCTACATCAAAGTCATTGATGTAAGTTAATAACAAGAGGGGGCCAAGTACAGAACCCTGAAGAACTCCGCTTGTTACACTGCCCATTCTGATTCTTCACCATTTATTACGACTCTCTGTTTTCTATAAGTTAGCCAGTCTTCGATCCAGTCTGTTATTTCTCCTAAAATTCCTATAACTCTAACTTTTGTCATTAGTTCCTTGTGTGGAACTTTGTCAAAAGCCTTTTGGAAATCTAAGTAGAGTATATCTATTGATCTACTACTGTCGTACATACCAAGCATGTTATGGAAAAACTCTAAGAGGTTTGATAGGCAGCATCTGTAATGTCTGAAACCATGTTGGCTGTTTAACAACAAGTGGTTTCTATCAATGTGATACACAATTTGATATGCAATTATTGAATCAAAAATCTTACAAATGACTGACATTAGACAGATTGGTCTATAATTTCCCGGCTATTCTCTTGGACCTTTTTTGTTAACTGGGGGCACAAAACCTAGTTTCCATCCTTTTGGTGCCTTTCTTTGTTCTGCACTTTTTCTGTAGAGTTTATATAGGTGAGGAACTATCTCCTCTTTTAGCTCTTTAATTTATCTTGAATGAATCCCATCCGGGCTAGGAGATTTGAACTTGTTAAGTCTGTCTATTTTGTTATTAATGTCCTCTTCTGTAAATATTATTTTGTCCAATGGTTCTGGCCCTTCATAATTAGGTTCCTGTAGTGAGGTAGTGTCTTTAATTGTGAAAACACTAGTAAAAAAGTTATTCAATAACTGCTTTTTCTAAGTCTGAGTTCACCAGGTTACCTCTATCGCCCTTTGGGAAACCTATGCAGTTTTTTTTATTGGTTCCCTACTATTAAAATGTGCAAAGAATTCTTTTGGGTTTTCTTCACAAACTGATGCAACTCTCTTATCCATTTATCTTTGCATTTCTTACTAATTTGTCCACCATTCAACAGAATTCTTTATGCTTGCTTGTTTCTTCTGGTGTTGATGTGGGTTCGTTGATTTGTGCAATGTCTCTTTCTCTTATTCTGTTTTTAATATCTCTGTTGAATCACTTAGGCTGAGGATTGCCATTTGTTAGTATTTGCCTTAATGGTATACATCTAGAGCGTTTTTCTGTGTATTCCTCTAGAAAGGCTTCCGAGTACTTGTCTATGCCTGTGTTATCGTCATACGCTAGATTTCAACGTACTCCTTTAGCATTTTTAGGTCTTGTCGACGGTAGTCTAATCTCATTAATATCTTCTTCTCTTTTTTATGTTGGACATTAATTTGAAATTAGATCATTTTATGGTCGCTTTTGCCTAGATTTGCACCTACTGAAAGGTCAGACACTAGGTTATCTTCTGTTGAGAGGACGATGTCTAGTATGTTGTTTTCTTTAGTAGGTTTGTCAACCCATTGGTGGAGGAATTCATTTTTTACAAAATCTAAGTCTCTTTCCTTCTGCGTTTGATGCAGAGATCACCGGGTCCCAGTATACTATTATGCAGAGTTTGTTGTTTATCTCTTGTCCTAGTAGTACATACAGCTCCTCATCGGACATTTGTGGTTGGTGGGGAGATCTGCATACAAGTATTAGGGTTATCTTCTTCCCTAGACTGTTTATATTGATGCCAATCACTTCTTGCATGGAAGTAATCTTACACTCTATTGGACTGAGGTGGTCCCTGAGACCCACAGGGCTCTTGGGCTATGAGACTTGAAAGCTAACCTGTGGACAGAGACAAAGATGTAGACAACATAACTGTCGATGGATTTCAGCTATATTGTAGCAGCTTCAGAAACTAAAATCCCGTGAAAATGAAAATAACACTTCCAAGAGTATTCCATATTAGTAGTTATTCTCATAATCGTTCAAAATGAGTAGACATCACATGGACCATACGAAAAGGTGGCTAACTTCTAGATCAAAGGTGATGGGAAGTAGAATGTCGGTTAGAGAAAGATAAAGTCAAGAACAATTTCATTAAAAGAGACCAAAAATTAGTATCGCTGAGCCATGATGGGAGCGCTATTGTACAAACATGTGCAATAAAATATCCATCCTCATGAATTCCATTGAACCCCAAAGCATCATAACCTTCATATGAAACATGAATTGATTGTGTAGGTATATTAGGAAATAATATTAGGGTGGAAGTCAACACTGTGTCAGTATCAGTGTCATGGAGCGAAACGGTGAAAATAATCGGGAAAACGGAAGAGAAGAGAAGAGAACTCACACTTCACCTCCAAAGACTTACTTATTTCTTGAGCCACTTCGTCCAACTTCACAAGAGTTCTTGAAATGAGTACGATGTTGAGACCGCTTTCAGCCAACTCATGAGCATAGGCTTTACCGATGCCGTCCGTCGACCCCGTCACCACTGTCAAAATAATGGTATACTACAGGGCAAGGAAGAAGAAGAACGTGGATTGGAATATCATGGTTACAGTAAACTATCAGTAATTCGCGTGCAATTATATAGCAGCATTAACTACAATTAGAAACATTTACGGATCTCTGGAGCAACGGCAACATATTTGAAAGCTCTTTGGCAGGTTTGTTGGCAGAACAGGTTGCTTTTATCTTAAAGAATTCAAATTAATTAAACTATTGGACAAACAGGCATCTGCATCAGTGGCACTTTATGTATATATATATATGATATATATATCCTATATATATGTATACATACATATATCTATATTATATATATATATATTATATATATATATATAATATATATATATAAAGTGCCACTGATGTAGATGCCTGTTTGTCCAATAGTTTAATTAATTTGAATTCTTTAAGATAAAAGCAACCTGTTCTACCAACAACCCTGTCAAAGAGCTTTCAAACATGTTGCCATTGCTCCAGATTATATATATATATATATATATATATATATATATATATATATATACTATATATATATAGATATATATATATATATATATAATATAGTATATATATATATATATATATATATATATATATATATATATACATATATAAATGAATTTATATAAACTTTTGTCTCATATACAGTTACATGATTTAGATTTACAATTATTAAGCAACAAATTTAATTTAGAAACCGATTCACTTCAATCGTTTCGAATCCCACTTGTGAAGAATCACTTATCCCTCACAGCAACACCCCTTGAGTGGAAGTGGTTTCAGCGGTATAATGAACCCGAAATTAAAAAGAATTTGTGATTAAATATATATATATGCAGTATATATTACATAATGGATCGCTTACGTAAATGGAACAAATATTATAGGCAATCTCTACATACGTGGCTAAAAAATATGTTTTTAGGGAGATTCGAGTGAATTAAACAGTGCATAATATCCGAGATAGCAACTACAATCAAACACAGGAAACACTCCAGTTCTTACATGAACAAATGATAAAGGCTGATAATGAAACGTGAATGAACATACTATGACATTCTTTGGTTAAATACAAATAGAAATGAAATTAAGGTAGCTTTGAAATATTGCCAGAAGCCTAAGCAACAATTGATCCTGAGTCAGCTTGAGACTTGTTCATGTTTTTTTCTGAAGATGGAGAGTCTCATAAGCCTATAGTACTACCCGAGCCTCACCTCCGGTGAAACCGTGAGAGACTTACCTGCCCAGCCTCCGTATTTCTTCTTCAAGTTCGTCTTATACAATTTGGATATGTCGTGACAAAAGACGAAGCGACAAACCATCCACACCATTTTCAGAACTATAACTGCCACAGCTATTTTGCCGATGATATAAAATACAAAACCATCATCGCCATTATCGCCGATGAGGGACATGATCACTAGCTAACAGTTGGGGGAGAACTGACTGACAGCGCTGGGCAGCGCAAAACAGCGTCTCGTTGGAGATCAATGTCTTAACGCTTATCTTATCTCCAGTGGAACGTGGATTGCGCGTCTGCCTCTCTAGATCAATGTCGTTGAATATACAAGTTGAATCTAGAACTTAGGCCATGGCCCAAGCACCGGGACCTTTGAGGTCACTCAGCGCTGAAATGGAAATTGACAGTGAAAGGTGCAGCAGGGGGAAAACCTCAAAGCAGTTGCGCTATGAATCAAGTGTTAGGAGAGGTTGGAAAGTAAGACGAAGAAAGAGAATATGAAAGAAGGTAGAATAAAAGGAACGAAAGCGGTTGCAGCTAGGGGCCTTCAAGAAGGCACACTGCAAAGAACCTTAAGTAATGCCTACAGAGCACCCCATGAGGTCCACTGATGGCACTAAATCCTCCCCCACCCCCATAAGGGACCTAGATCAATGTCCCACCGGCATTTTGTTCGTCATGCCGGTTCATGAAGAATTTCTTTGGTTCGTAAATAGCGTGAAGTAGTTTCAACCCACTAAGGTGAACAACCGAGTTCTCATAAAAAAAAAAAAAAAAAAAAAAAAAAAAAAAAAAAAAAAACAAAAAAAAAAAAAAAAAAATTTAGCTTCGTCCTACGATAATTGAAATTAAGTATCTATTAATTATTTTTTCCAGGATTTTCAAGCTACGAACTTGATTTCAAATTACCGTGTGGTTACTGTGGGCAGACAGCAATGAGAGCCTCTAGAATAGTGTTGTGCAAAGACCCAACAAAAACAAGTATTTGTTAATCTACTCATCTGCCTCTCACGTCACCCTTTTTTTCCAAATATAACCAGATTCTTCCCCGCAACGCCACAGGCTGCAAGGAGCCTCTATGAAACCTCGCCCCTCAGTCTTTCCTATGCCCTCACTTTCATCAGTCTCCACTTATCTCCAACCTACCGTTTCATGTATGTAGCTATACATAGGTATGTACTCTGCTGAGCGTAAAAAAGCAACAATATATAATTGACTTACAACGATGAACGCTTTTCTGTTTAAATAATGAAGCTTGAGACTGGAAAGTGGTAAAAAAAATCATTTATTTTATTTAGTGATATGAAAACTTATAGGGAAAGTATATATATGTATATATATATATATATATAATATATATATATGTATATATTAATATATTATTATATTATTATCAGCCGTTACTAGTCAAAGGCCTCAGACTTGTTCTTCCACTTCCATCTGTTTGTGGTCTTTCTATGCCATTCTATACCTGCAAATTTTCTTAGCTCGTCAATCCATCTTCTCTTCCTTCCCCTGCTTCGTTTGCAATCTCTAGGGACCCATTCTGTTATTCTTTTTGTCCATCTATTATCTGACATTCTCATTATATGTCCTGCCCACATCCATTTCTTTTTCTTGCTTGTTGTTATAATGTCCTCAACTTGAGTTTCTTCTCGTATCCATGTTGCTCTTTTTCAGCCTCTTAGTGTTATTCCGATCATTATTCTTTCCATACCTCTTTGAGTTGTAACTAGCTTATGTTCTAAGGCCTTAGTAAGGCTCCAGGTTTCTGATGCATAAGTTAATACTGGTTGGACCATCTGATTAAATACTTTTCTTTTTAGAGAAAATAGCATTTTACTTTTCATAATCCAATTTTGTTCACCACAAGCTCTTCATCCCATGCTTATCCTTCTTTTAATTTCGGTCTCATGTCCTGGGGAAACACTTACTGTCTGTCCTAAATACGTATATTCATTAATAATCTCTGGCGGTTCGTCCATAACCGTTATTTGTTGTCTCTCCATTTTCACTGAACATTATTTTGTTGTTTGTATGGTGTTTTTACGTTGCCTGGAACCAATGGTTATTCAGCAACGGAAATTTCGCACTGTCTTTATGTACTTTTAGGATTGCTGTACTTCCCGTATAAATAGCTTCAAGTGTTCTAAGATAAGATTCGTCTATTCCTTGCTTTTCAAGGGCATTCATTACTGCTGAAGTTTTGACAGCATCAAAAGCTTTCTCAAAGTCTGCAAATGCCATACAGTGGTTTGTAATACTCTATATGGATATGGTCAATTGTTGAATACCCGCTTCTAAAACCTGCCTGCTCTCTTGGTTGATTAAAGTCTAACTGTCTTTCTATTCGACCTAATATGATCTTTGTAAATATTTTATATATGACTGAGAGTAAACTTATTGGGCGGTAATATTTCAGGTCTTTTGTGTCTCCCTTTTTGTGAATTAATATAATGATAAAGTTTTTGTAAGCTGTAGAGCATTCTTGCAAACATTTTGTGTAGAGTTCAGAGAGTTTTACTATTATGAAATCTCCTCCATCTGTTATCAAATTTTGTTATTCCATCTTCTTCTGCTGCTTTGTTTCTTTTCCTGCCTTTTAATGTTTTCTTTACTTCTCTTACTGTTACTTTTGGTACCGGCTCAGGTTTTTCATGATTTCTATTGACAAAGTTATTTCTTATATCACTATTGAACAGCATTGTATGGAAATCCTCAGCAACTTTTATCACTCCAACTCTTTTGTTCATTATTTCCATTTTTCTGCTTTAAAGCAAATATCTGTTGGTGCCGTTCCAAATCTTTTCATTAACCTGATGTTTCTTCCCTTCTTTAGTGTTTCCTCAATATTGGTCTGATTGTGTTTACGAATGTCTTGGGTTTTTAGTTTGTTTATTGTTCTGGATAGTTCTGCTAGTTCCATTTCGTCTCTCTTGGATTTTACCCTAATTTCCAATCGTTTCTGTATTAAGTTTTTGTTGTTTTCTGATAGTTTTCCTTTATCTTGTGTAGGAACTTTTCCACCTACCTCTTGTGCTGATTCCAATACAAATTTTGTTAAGTTACTATCAATTTCTTCTTTACTTGCTTCCATTTCATCATGTAGCTGGGAGAACCTATTTTATATTACTAAACTAAACACGTCAGATTTTTCTCTTATTACAGGAGCGCTTATTTTCTTTCTTAAAATTAGTTTTTTTTTTCTTTCTTTTCTTAGATCTAAACAAATTTTACTTTCACTTCTTACCATTCTATGGTCGCTTGACATTGACTTGTTTAACACTGTTCCATCTTTAACTAAATTAACTTTTTCAATGAGTATAAAATCTATTTCGTTTCTCCGTATAGGCTTCTCCATGTCCATTTTCTATGTTCCTTTTTATATTAAAAAAAAAAGTGTTCATGATTTTTAGATTGCTTCTTTCAGCAAATTCTACAAGCATGTCTCCCCTGTCATTTCTTGTGCCTACTCCGAATTTACATACAGCTGATTCTCCTCTCTTCTTTTGACCTACTAAAGCGTTGAAATCGCCCAAAACAAATGTAAATTGAGTCTTATGTTTTTTCAAATATATCTCCAGGTCTTCATAAAAAATTTATATTTCTTCCTCTGTATGGGATGTTGTTGGTGGATACGTTTGAATGATCTTCAGTTTATACTTCTTATTTATTTATAACATATATATATATATATATATATATATATATATATATATGTATGTATGTATATGTGTGTGTGTGTGTGTGTGTATGTATATATATATATATATATATATATATATATATATATATATATATATATATTATATACATACATGTATATATAATATACATATAAATTATCCATATAATATATATCTATATATATATATATGACCCTCCTGTCGGATGGATGTTTGATATTTAGGGCTAAACCCCAGGCACTGGGGCCAAGAAGGTCATTCAGGGGTCTACTTACTCTCGTCCGGCTGCAGTACTGAGGGTCATGCTGAAATAAGACTCAGTGGGTAAATTTAACAATGATCTGTATTATCTAAAACTTACACAAGGGCCCAAGTATTTAAGGAAACTAATAATTTCAGTAACTATTAGCGGTAACCAGCTACCACAACAAAACAGCGAGGGACGGTGCCACGTCGATGCCCTTCAAGTGCCCAAGACCGACTCTCCTAGGGCAGCCAAGAGGCGTGGAATGCTATTTTCCTCTCAGGCAGGCCATTGGTTGATTTTCTCTCTCCCAAGAGGTCTGACCAATCATAGGTCAGACGTACCCACACCAAAAGTTAACGGTTTTTGGGGAGTAATTTGAGGGTGCCTGTTTCCCAGCGAGCGACCCGTAGTTGCCAGATCAGCAGAGCGCCTCGTTGTTCAACTTCTTCAAGGCAGCTCACACAATGACACTGTGGGAAGAGTAACTTTTTTGGAATGGAATGGTTATATATACATACATAATACACACACACACACACACACACACACACACACACACACACATATATATATATATATATAAATAAAGATAAAGATAATATGACCACGAAGGAAAAATAAACGAAGGAGTCTGCGAGATCTTTCGGCTGAAAAGCCCTTTACTGAAGCAGCTACTGTAGCTGCTTCAGTAAAGGGCTTTTCAGCCGAAAGATCTCGCAGACTCCTTCGTTTATTTTTCCTTCGTGGCATTTATCTTTATTTATGGATTTATCACGTTCCTAACTTTCGTGATTCTGTTATCATATATATATATAGTATATATATATATATATATATATATATATATATATATTTATATATATATATATATATATATATATATAATATATGTATATATACATATATATGTTTGTTTGTATGGTGTTTTTACGTTGCATGGAACCAGTGGTTATTTAGCAACGATACCAACAGCTTTACGAGACTTCCGAACCACGTCGAGAGTGAACTTCTATCACTAGTAATATACATCTCTGCCCCCTCAATAATAAAAGGAATAATATATATATATATATATATATATATATATATATATATATATATATATATATATATATATATATATATATATATATATATAATATATATATATATATATATAAATCACACAAGAACTACCAAGATCTTTCGGTCTTAGCGACCCTTTACTTAAGGCAAGGCTGGTCAGAACAAAGAAAAACACAGTACAGGTAAGCATATACAAACGGACATTATAGGATTAACAAAAAATTAACAAAAGGTCAAAATCACTTTAAAGGAACGAAAAAAACGCCTGTAGGCTAGATTGAAGATTTTGAAAGCAGCCACCCACACGTGGTCACAGGTAATTTCGTCAGAAAACAATACATTTTGCAAACAAAGAGGCATATACGACCGGACAGTACAATACTAGTAAAATCTCAACGAATAGATTGAGAGAGAGAGAGAGAGAGAGAGAGAGAAAGAGAGAGAGAGAGAGAGAGAGAAAGAGAGAGAGAGAGAGAGGGACTAAAAACTTGTGGGACTAATTAATTAGCAGTTAATTCATTAATTCTAAGGTCCTTCATTAACATTTTACCAATATATGAGTCCAAATGGTACAATCCTAGACTAAGATTTAGGTTTTTTTATTAGTGATTTGTATAATTGCTGATTCCAGTCATTTTCTTGAAACAATCATTAGATCTATCAATTACAGAGCTATCGCTCCAAGCTCATTATATAAATTAATTAGTACCACATGTTTTTAGTTTTTTTTTTTTCCTCTCTTATACTTGCTATATTAATATCTTATGTTCGTGTCTCTCTCATTGTTTGAAAAAAATTTTAAATTTCATGTTACTAATACAAAGTGCATTGTTTTTTCGAATTAAATTGCCTTTGACCAGTGTGTCTGACCGCACCGCTCCTAAATCTTAATTTATCATTCGGGATTTTACTAAAATTGTACTGTCCGGTCATATACGCCTCTTTGTTTCCAAAACAATTGTTGTGTAAATTAACTGTAAAGTGTCCCTCATTACCTTATTTATATGGCCTTGTTAAAACTCATAAAGAAAACAACCCTATGTAGACAGTTATTAGCATAGCGAGGATCAATAACTTATAAACATTCTAAATATATCACTAAATTATTATCGCCATTACTTGGAACTGTATCTAATTCACACATCCGGAATTCTCTTGATCTTGTGGAAAAACTAGATAACATTGTATTAAACCCTAGTGATATCTTTGTCAGTTTTGATGAATGTTCTTTGTTTACAAAAGTCCCTATTGACTCTGTACTGGAATATCTAAGTAATGAACTCGTATTGCAGGAGTTACCTATGTCCTTTGGTCACATAATTTCATTGATTAAGTTATGTATTTGTGACTGCAGATTTACTTTTCATGGAGAATATTACCAACAAATATTTCGTATGGCCATGGGTAACCCCTTATCGCCTCTCCTTTCAAACTAACGTATGGAATTTTTTGAAAGGCACCTCTCAAATAACACACTTGTCCCCTTAAAATGGTTCAGATATGTAGATGACATCTTAGTAGTTTTACCTGATGGTATCGATATAAAAGATTTATTGTCTAAATTGATTAATTTAGTGCCATCCATAAAATTCACTATTGAAATTGACAATAACAATGTCATCCCTCCTAGATGTATTAATACATAGAGAGTCTTTCCAATGTAAATTCAGTATTTATAGGAAACCAACAAATAATTTAACATATGTAAATTTTTCTTCTGGCCACCATCTTAATATTAATAATTTTTTTTCTTCCTTGTTCTTACATGCTTTGCGTATTACGAGTCCACAATATCTTGACCAAGAAATAGAATACATAAAAAAGATAGGAAATTATCTCTGCTGCCCACCTCATATAACTGATTTATGTTATCAAAAAGCTCACAAAAAGTTTTAGTGTTGATAATAATGAAAAATAAATCTCTAAAAATGTACTTAGCTTGCCTTACTTTCGTGGATTTCAAACCATAAAATCAATATTTAAATTTTTTAATGTTAATATTATATTCTCTTATAACAATACCATTAAAGGTATGCTAATTAAGAATAGTCCCGTAACAAAGAACCACATCATTTACAAAATTCCTTGTAAGGATTGCCCGTCTTTTTACGTCAGCCAGTCAAGTAAAAATTTAGGTGTACGTATTAAGCAGCATATGTATTCAGTTAGAACAGCCCAGACTTCAAATGCACTATTTATCCAAGCAAAAATCTCATTGTATTAATTGGGGCGAGAGCTCTATAATTGCTAGGTCTAATCATTGTTTCAAGAAATTTACTGGAATCAGCAATTATACAAATCACTAATAAAAAAACAACCTAAATATTAAGTCTGGGATTGTACATTTGGACCCATATATTTGGAGAATTTTTATGAAGGACCTTAAAATAAATGAATAACTACTAATTGATAAGTCCCACATGATTTTGGTTATTATTTCTCTCTCTCTCTCTCTCTCTCTCTCTCTCTCTCTCTCTCTCTCTCTCTCTCTCTCTCATGCTCGCTAAATTCACATCCTCTATTCGTTTCTCATTCCTTTTTTTTTTTACATTTTTGTAAATTACATGTTACTAATACAAAATGTAAATTTCAAGTTACTAATACAAAGTGTGACTGCACCGCTCCTAAATCCTTAATTTAGTCTTCGGGATTTTATTAAATCTGTACTGTCCGGTCGTAAATGACTGTTTTCAAATTGTATTGTTTTCTAACTAAATTACCTGTGACCACGTGTGGGTGGTTGCTTTTAAAATCTTTAATCTAGCCCACGGGCATTTAACCGTTTCTTTAAAGTGAAATGGACCTTATGTTAATCCTGTAATGTCTGTTTGTATACTATACCTACATGTACTGTGTTTGTCTCTGTTCAGATCAGTCTTGCCCTATGCAAAGGATCGTTAAGACTGAAAGATCTCGCTAGTTCTCGTGTTTTCATTTTCCTTCGTGGCATTACCTTATATATATATATATATATATATATATATAACTATATCTATATATATATATATATATATATATATATATAGTATATACGTATTACATATGAAGGCACATAATGCATATTTAGTCTGTATTCATTGCAGTGCTATGAAAAAGGTCAGAAAGCGAGTGTGGGGGAACATTGTATCTGTTGACAATTACATTCTTCGAAATGATAGACGTCAGCACTGGCTCTCAAGGAGACAAAAGAAATGTTCTTCATCAAGAGGAATTTACTGATTGAAAGTCAACTTGGAAAGTTCTTGCACGCAGTGTTCGTGCGTGCGTCTGTTCTGATGGGCGGAACCAGCGAGAGAGAGCTTTTGTCTTTTGGGACATTATTATTATTATTTGTTTAAGTAGCCATTTACGACTAAGTCCAATCGGCTGCTTAATGCAGATAAAATCTGTTAAAAATACCATATTAAATAAATATATTTTTAGTCATTTAGTTTTGAAAAATAAATAAATAGATAAAACATTGTTGTACACATTTAAAACAAATTTATATGAATAAAATTATTAATATATATTTTAATAGATCTGTATCTAATGAAATTATTTATATAAGTTTTAATAGATCTGTATCTGTTAAGAATTTAAAAATCTTGCAAACATTTGAATCGTCATCTCCTAGAATGTCCTGCATTTTAGGTGATGATCCAAAGTATTTATGTCCAATATGTGAATACTTAGGGTATTCAGTTAAAATGTGTTTCACGGTTATTCTGGTTTGACAGGTATCACATTCTGGAGGAGGTTGATTAGACATAAGAAAGCCATGGGTTAACCTTGTGTGCCCATTATGCAGCCTGCACAGAGCGACCTCATGGTTTCTCTGCCTCTGGAGAGAATTCTTTAAAGGAATTAATAATAATAATAATAATAATAATAATAATAATAATAATAATAATAATAATAATAATATAATAATAATAATTAATAATAATAATATCCTTTATTTCAGCTCAGGGCCATATACATGGAATATACAAAATGCAGACAGTAACATACACAATCTAGATACATGAGACATCATGAGAGAAAAAAAATGAATAATCGGCACTTTTACACCAAATAGCTGAGGTAGCATAAAAGATAGTAATCATAATGCTGGTAATAACAGTAGTAGTATTGGTGAGAAAAAAATACACTGAAAGTTATAACAGTGTAGAAGTAGTAGTAGTAGGTGGTATATGCCTTTGAAACGGCTCCCTTGCTTCTTTTATTCCTCCTTTGTTTGTGTTTGTTTGAGTACAGTTAGTGCACAGATTATATAACTTAAATTTCTCTAGAGACCTTGGGTGGTTACAGTAGTCAGGTCCAGAGAGCTAAATACGAAAATTGAATGTAAAAAAACACTTTAATTTGATAGTATTCACAGTAATAATGAAAAAGTAAAATATCAGCAATAATAATAATGACAGAATCTGCAGATGACATCTTGCCAATACAGAGATTAAGTCCTTTAGGAGAAAAAGTTATCATTTTCCCATCTTTCCCACAATTTAGCTCATCTTCTTGCTTCACTCCTTAGGATGCTTTGTATGAGCGAGTTGCTGCTGTTTCTCACTCGGGTTACCAGACTGGACATTGTTCGCCTTACAATGATTTTTAAATTGTCCAGGTGGTTTTCTATGAACATCTGTGTGGCGGAGTGGTAGCGGGGAGCGTCTCAAAATGTCATTGTGCACAACAGTGACACGTCTCATGGTCTCTCGGGTAGGTATAGTTCGTCCAGAGGGAGCACCCATAGATACTGTAGCAGTACGAGCGGAAGAGCAACAGTTTCATGTCTCGGTGACAGAAGGCAAACCTCCTTGCAATCATGTTCCCAGTTGCACATAGCTTACGACGCCTCTGTTCAATGTCTGCCGTATCTTTTAGGTCGTCGGTGATAATGTGACCCAAATACGGAAATTCGTGCATAAATTCCAGCCGATGGTTTCCGAGGAAAATTTGTGGTTCTGCAATATGCTTAAGCGATCTCGGGAGCAGCGACATGCACTGGGTCTTGGTTTTGTAGTAAATTTGATCAAATTCCTCTGCATATTGGCGGCAAGTATCGATGAGTCTTTGGAGACCTTGCATTGATGGTGAAATCAGAACCATATCATCGGCGAAACAGAGGTTGTTTATAGATGTTTCATTGACAGTGCATCCGATTGGGAGCGAGTTCAATTTGACATTCAAGGCATCTGTGTACGTATTAAACAGGTATGGAGAGAGAATGTCCCCTTGCCGAAGCCCGTTTAGGGAGCAGAAGGTGTACGATAATACGTTACCCCATTTGACACAGAATTGCTGTGTGGAGAACCAGCAATGTAAAATTTGAGAAAATGCTTTTCTCACATCCACAAAACAAAGGAAAACAGGAGAGGCTGATGATAGGTAGTAGTTCAGCAATTCTTTCAGTATGTAGATGTGTAAGTGTTTACATAATAAAAATATGGAATGTTAGTCCATATATATAAAAGAATAAAACTAAAGAGGTCAACCAGATTGCTTGCAGGAATGTGATCAGACTAGAGACGCTAAAGATGACGTATACAATAAAAGTAGGCTAAGATAACATGTCGTCACCTGTAGTCATTCAATTGTTTATAAACATTAGTCCAAGCTCCCTGCTTGAGACAACTACCGCCTACGTGATCTGTAGCGTGTCTCATTTGATTGTGTGTTCGTATGAAACTATGTCATTGTATGTATGTTCATATGTTCGAACTACTGTCTGTTCCTTCATAACTTGTAACAGAGATGGTAGACAAGCAGAACAGAGTTAGCTCTAATATTGGTGGCAGCGGTGGGATTAAAAAATAGCAACAATAAAAAATGCGATATTTATAACTTCTGTATCCACGATATGTATACTTTTAGGGCTTTGTTCGCGGAAATCGTTATATTTCAGAGTGTCGGGAAGGATTAAAATTTCATTTCCCAGCAAAGTCTTTTTACACGCACTAAGACATTCGAGGGTGCATGCTTCTCGAGATTTTGCGTGCAAAGTGCGACTGTGGTTGTGGGAGAATTCTGTTGGGTCATTTGAACAATGTTACGATTTATGAGACAAATGATTTGTTCTTTTATATAAGTTATTATTTGATTAACTGTCTCATTTTTGTTCAAACGGATTTTAATATGTTTGAAGGTTTATAGGATTTCCCTTTGATAAACACGCCTTTATTGCAGGATGTAAGATAATATTTTGTATACCCCTAGATGAATCTTACAATTACACTAGATACAGATCAATGTTTTTTATAACTATAGAGGTATCTGTAAGCGCTCGCTTATCCGGACTTCTCATTAGAGAAGTTCGAACAATAGACGGTGAGTCCGTAAATACAGGATATTACGTCTACTAAAGAAATAAAACTAGATATTCTAATTTTTTACGGCGCGTACAGTCGGGCTTAATCCACCAGTATTTATTATAACTTAATGTATTAAAATTAAACGAAAACCTGCTCTGATTACTTATACGGTCGTGTGTTTCATAGGAAAAATCCTTTTTAATTCAAAAAGATATTGGTATGAACCAACATCGCTTTTCCCCACTCTGCTGGAGTCGCTTATTGTGTGGAATTTGCTTTGCTTTGAAAACTCGGCAGATTTAACTGACCTTGACCGCTTGACTAGGTGACACAGTCACCGAGTTTGCTGGTTTGATTCTGAACGGGCTACTGTTTCTATTTCTTTTTGTAATAATTAGGATCCTTCTCTTTATTACCATCGGCAACGTATTGTGTGTTTTTAGCATTATGTTGCTGGTTACGTATAAAGCAATGAATGACGAACTATTAGGAACTGAGCGATTACTAATTAAGACGAGTTATCTCTACTGCATTCAATCTTAACTGTTTGTACTTCATTCTTTGCTAAAATTTGAAATAGTGAGGGATCCTGGTCAGCGCATTTAGCCTGATGAAAGTTTTTTACAGACATGTTATTCCTTGCAATCCAGCCATATTTTTAAAGTTGAGTTGAGTCATTGAGGTTCGATATTTTATATAACTCAAAAAACTCAAGGCTAAAACTGCGATCGGGACTTGCAAAGGAGCATTTATTGTCATGACCCGAAATAGTGTTACCTCTAATTTATATAGATTTGTACGGGTGTTCCACTTGTTTTTTGTGTGTTTTCTAATCACTACGGTGCTTAACGACCCTATCCATGCATCTGTATAAATACAGACGTCCACTGCGTAAACGCATATTCACTGTTTAATATGATTTGTTACGTAAGGGATTAATAATCACCCAAAATGATAAAATTAACATAGTATATGATTACGATATTTCAGTAGAACTTCTGGAAACAGACACTCAAAGATAAAAAAACTCGCAGTAGCGAAATCTCAATGATGTAGATAATTTCTGTAAAAAAGTAAGATTAAGAATGTCTCGTAACTTCAGCCACAGGAATAACGAAATTCGACCTGCAAAGGAAACACTCAAAGTTACTCCAAATGAATAAAAAATTGTACTTAGCTTGCTTTTGTGGGAAGTCACGGTGTTCCGATAACGACACACGGCCTTGGTCCTCCTTCTCTATTTAGCGGATGACCTGGTTTTTTGGCTTGAGTTTCCCCCGTGCGCGTTGTTGGGATGATTCGAGCCCTTGAAAGATCCGATGCTGCAGAAGCGTTCGGTTTGTTTCTTGCAGTGCCGGAAACGCTCACTAACGATGTTTTCTTGAATGATTCTAATGAGAGATGAAGCTTGCGTTGTCGTAGGAAAAAGACACGTCGGTTTTGTTTCTTGAAGTTATTCACTAAACAATGATACTAAGTTGCTTGAAGAATCTGTTGCTTTCGTCGTCATTGAAGAGTTCTTATTGTTTTCTGAAGTCGCTCACTAACGATGATACTATGTTGCTTGAAGAATCTGCTGCTTCCGTCGTCGTTGACTTCTTATGATACATGATTTATTATTCTGGTTTTTCTTCGTAGGACGTTGTAGAGTTCTTCTGGTACGCTGGCCACCAATATTAGAGCTAACTCTGTTCTGCTTGTCTACCATCTCTGTTACAGTGCGATGTACCGACGACATCTTATCTCTGTTAGGTTAGAATTATTTTTTTTTCACCTACTTGGACTTACTTAAAGGCTTTTACCTGATACCATTACCAAAGTGATTGTACCTCATATACCGTTTTCAGCACACTCAGGGGACATTATCAATTTTTACGTATGCCTCCGGCTTACGTTGCACCCCAATTATAATATAGTGTTTGGAGACTTTTAGGGGATAACCTACATGCCTATATGGATGATCTTGTAATATTTTCTAATACCTTAGAAGTACATTCACATAAAGTAGAGCTAGTGCTACAGAGACAAAGACAAATAATCTCAGAGTAACATATCTAAATGAGAGTTTTTTTAAACCGAACATGTTTATCTAGGTTTTATGTGTCTGGTCAAGGTCTTAAAAGTAGTCCATGGTAAGGTGTCGGCTATTCATAACTTTCCGGTACCTATTAACGTAAAGGGGGGATACAGCACTTTGGCGCTGTAGTGGGTATTACAATCGTATGTAAATATGTAACTCTTCAATCATGACAGCTCCTTTAACAGATCTTACGAAGAAGAGCGTAGATTTATTATGGTCTGAAAAGCATCAACAGGCGTTCGATATCTTAAAAGCGGAATAATGCAGCTTACCTAACTTAAAAATCCCTGATTTAAATAAGGAATTTTTTTTATTGCAACAGACGCCTCAGACCAAGGGGTAAGAGGGATACTACTTCAGTAATATGATAAACAGTTCTTCCCTATAGCTTTTTATTCACGTAAATTAAAGCCCTTTGAAAGTAAATATGCAATAATAGGCAAGGAAGGGCTAGGTATC
This sequence comes from Macrobrachium nipponense, assembly GCF_015104395.2. Taxonomy (NCBI): domain Eukaryota; kingdom Metazoa; phylum Arthropoda; class Malacostraca; order Decapoda; family Palaemonidae; genus Macrobrachium; species Macrobrachium nipponense. The sequence goes on along the minus strand of NC_061097.1, from coordinate 56,307,481 downwards.
TTTAACACTAGTACATTTTAAGTTCATAATCTATGGCTATCCTGATAAAGTCCTTACTGAACATGAGTCCTTTACCGAGTTTTTCAAAGGCTTTAATCACAGTCCAAAAGGAACTCGGTGACAAATGATCATTCAGGTCTTTGGAGCCAAGATAAGATATCTACCTGGGAAAGCAATTATCATAGCTGACGCATTATCCCGCAAATCCCGCACCATACTGCAAAGAACCATTAATTAGACTAAACAATATAGAAATATCCGTGCCTATTGTTAAAACCGTATCTAAACAAGAAAATTCCTTAAACCAAGAGATCGCGAGCATTGAATACCTGGGTCGGAGCGCAGAACTGTTACAAACTGAACAAAGCAAGAGTCAGCAGCAATAAGCAAAATAATAAACACTTCGAACGAAAACAGGGTCAGCAGCAGCTAAGCAAAAACAATAAACACTTCGAACGAAACAGGGTCAGCGGCTAAGCAAAAACAATACACACTTCGAGCAGAAACCCTAAAGCAAAAGTATACTTAAGGTATGTGTATCAGAATAATGTAATCAAATGTAGTATTATATGTAGGTCCGTGACGAGGAAAACCCGAAGAACACAGCAGATGACTAACGACCAGGTAGTAATAATAATCTCTTTCATACCAATCGTCATAAACTGGTTGCATTCCGTCATCCAGGTTTCCCTACTATGTCACAGAAAGCCAAATCACTGTTTTACTGGCCTACAATGCTTACAGATATAAAAAGCACATAACTAATTGTAACACGTGTCATGAAAACAGGGGATACACTAAGACACCTGTCAGTTTAGGAGCCTATCCTGTGCCAAATCAATCCTTGAAAGAATATACGTAGAATTATTAACAGAATTACGAGTCTGACAGAGGGAATAAACACTTCTTAGTGTCAATAGTTCCTTGACACGTTATATAGAATTAATAGCACTAAAAACAAACACCGCAATTGAGTGCGTTAGGAATATTTATGAGTGCTAAATCAGTAAACATGGAATTCAACACATGATAATCTGACTCGGGTGGTGTAAATCAATAATAATCTCCTTAACACGTTGTGTGAATTCCTTTCCATTAAGAAAACCAATAATATATTTTATCACCCAGAGTCAATCGGTTTGGTAGAATAACTGATAATTAAATAGGAAGTGTCAATGTCTTACGAGTTACAACTCGTGATGTTGGATCCGAACTGGATTATAGCGGTTCTCGCGGTTTTAAATACCTTTATCATTTATATCTTGTATCTATAGAATTAATGCCGCAAGTAGCCTTATACGGTACGCCGCTAGAACACTTTTCCACATATTCAAGCCAACCATTAATTTATCAAATATATATAAATAAATAAATATAAAAAAAAATAAAATAAAATAAAATAAATATGGATACAAGTGGAGTCAATATAATACACTCCGTAAGAAGTCGGAAGGGTTACAAATTATAATAAAAAAGGAATCACGATAAAATAAATAAGCAAAACGTAACCATTAAATATCCAAATATATATGCGTAAAGATTTGAACTCTAACTTAACGCTTTAGTAATGACAAATAAGCTAAAAGTTCAAACCACATATCAAACCTACTGACATATTGTCTGTCCCGGTGATTTATATTCGTAGTCAATGAAAAAAAAAAATTAAATAAATAAATAAATAAACTAATAATAAATAAATAAATAAAATAAAATAAAATAAAAGAGATTTTAAAATCAGGAAGTCTAGAAGTGAAAATGTTATCTATGGAATCAATCCTATATGAATCTTATACAGGGCTAATAATATATATAGAATTTGTATGGAAACCTTTTTCATTAGTTTCAATAAGGAATATTTAATTTACCATAATCATGCAGTTTTCCAACATGAAACTAATATATTGTTCAATTTTGGTACTGTTTTTTTTTCAGACATTCTTCTCATGCGGGTGGAGAATTAAAACACTAAAATATCATTTGAAAATACTAAAGTCGTATCTCTTACAGCAAGTAACGTAACTCTTAGCTGGCTGAGAGCAATCTCCTGCCAAGTGACGACGTCATCATTGCCGTATCAGCATTTGTTCCTTTTAACCTCAATAATCTGCTTACACAGGCTTCATCTCGCGATTGCAAAGCAGATTGACTGGAGAAAGGAATGCTTAGTTCATGAACTTCACATGTGGTTCATAGGTCACATGACAGGCCACATAACATATTCTTATCCGTGTGTGTAATGCAATTAGTTAAGGACTTGCAATCATTTTAAAATTAATGAACAAAATAAGCAAATAGAATTTCTATAACAACAAAATGAATTAATTTTTTTTTCTGAACCTCATAGACATTTAGAAGTATCAAGATATGTATATATGATTATTTACTTGCAACATTAGCCTATTACAATTCAAGTAAAACATTCATGGGAAAATGTCACATTTTCTTGAAAAACCCAAAGTTTATTTAGAAATTAGTTACATCGTGGGTTTTTTTCGTTGCATCTCCTACCTATTAATAATGTTTTAAAAGTTAACCTCAGAGGATGCGCACGAGAAAATTGAATATGAAACTTTTGTTAGGGCACATAGAATCATGATTAATATTCTCTTTGACTCTTATGTTGCCTGGCAATCTTACAAATAGCTCCGTTTTCCACTTCTTTGTCTAGTAATTTACTACCAGTAATATCGAATTTTCTTTGGGATTTGTATTGATATCTGTTTATTTGTTATAATTATGGATATTTTTAGTCATCATAGACCTGGATAGGTTCACTCATTGTTAATGCCATGGATAAAAAAGTTTGTACAGCGGACTCTTTTGAATTCCAAAATATCAGTGAATTCATGTGGGTTAAGTCTGGTCTAAATGGCTCTCTTCCCTCCCCTGTATTTGGATGTCGTTTGAATTTACTTTGCCCTCGTGACAAGTATAATTTCACTTGCAGGCTGATTAATGGAACCTGGTTACAGTATCCTGCAGTACGAGAATTTCACATCGCAACTTCGAAAAAATCGTTCGTCGCAGCGGACGACTACAGTCAAGTAACAACCGCCTACAATGTGAAAGGAATTTCATGGACTTCTTCGACCGACACCGTATCTCGTCGTTAATCTCGTTTTAATGCGGAACGCTCCGGCGGCTGTCGGAATCGACTACGAATGGGACATACTTCCGACAATTACGACCCGAAGGATATTCAACTCTACTTTGCTGGCGAAGGACTCGTGCTGGGGATGTTTTTTTTATTCATCGCGAACGTAATCGTGTAGCTTAGGATGCAGAGAATAAGTATGAGCGCAAAATGGAACGTTGGACCCGCCCAGGCAAATTTTCCCCTTGTTTTAACCATTGAAAAAGGCCGTTTCAATTGGCTAAAGGTGGTTGTCTGGAACTGTGTAATGGACGATTGTGTGATTGTGAGTTATCTGGCGTCACAACTACCAGGGTCACCGACGTGTGTAATGGACGAAAAGTTGTTCGAAAGCTAGTTAAATGTGAAGTAGTATAACCTCGGTCGTGTATCCTATATATATAAATGATCATAAATAACAGAGTCGAAATATATCTTTGCGTGTACGCAATAGGAATCTCTTATATAAATGATCATAAATAACAGAATCTAAATATATCTTTGCGTGTACGCAATAGGAATCTATTTAAAGTGCACATATATTAATCATAATTATATGAATCCATATACATATGTATAAACAAATCAGGTAGCCTATAATCAATCTGTTACCTTTCATCTTACCAATATCTGCAGTTATATATGAGTTAGTATATTGATTAATGAATCAGAAATCAACGAATCAATCAGCATAAACATTAATAATTTTATCAATTCATATATGATATTTTTTATCAGTTAAAATATGATTTTTATCATGTTAATCTTCATTCTATGCAATTATCAGAGTACATTAGTATTTTCTGTAGCATATGTATCTTAATGAGATGAAGTGAAAAACTGTATCATTATATATATCATGTGATCACTATTATTTACCAATATCATTGTTTTCTATTTTATTACTTGAATCAATTCATGTACACCATGAATTTTTATTTACTTATATATATATATATTCACATAGTGTCTGTATCACACTCCTATAAGTCAAATGCAAGTCAAGTTTGAGTAATATTCAGTAGTTGGTTTTGGTAGCTGACCGAGCTAATGTAAGTGTTTACATAATAAAAATATGGAATGTTAGTCCATATATATAAAAGAATAAAACTAAAGAGGTCAACCAGATTGCTTGCAGGAATGTGATCAGACTAGAGACGCTAAAGATGACGTATACAATAAAAGTAGGCTAAGATAACATGTCGTCACCTGTAGTCATTCAATTGTTTATAAACATTAGTCCAAGCTCCCTGCTTGAGACAACTACCGCCTACGTGATCTGTAGCGTGTCTCATTTGATTGTGTGTTCGTATGAAACTATGTCATTGTATGTATGTTCATATGTTCGAACTACTGTCTGTTCCTTCATAACTTGTAACAGAGATGGTAGACAAGCAGAACAGAGTTAGCTCTAATAGATGCAGGTGTCGGTTGAGTGGTTAGCTTTAAACCCGAACTGGTTCAGTGGTGTATAGAAAGGGGAGAAGTCTCCCTATAGGTTTGTTATTTTCAAGTGCTAACCCTTGGTCTCCCCAGAGTTTATCTAAAATAAATTTAAAAGTAATTTTTAATCCTAATAATATGTTTTGTACATTTTATTTCAATCATTTAATGCTGCTTCCTTTGAATTTTTATCAGCAATTTCATTGCCTTCAATTCCAATATGGCCGGGTGTGCAGCACAAGGATATCTTGATATTTCGAATGCTTAAAAAATGAATATTTTCTTGTATTGCTTTAATAGCAGGGTGATGATGAGTACAAGAATCTATTGCTTGAATAGCACTTTTTGAATCACTATATAGTGTAATGCTTGCTGGGAGTTTTAGGGATTTTAAACAGAGCCAATGAAATTCCTGCCAATTCAGCGGAATATATGAAGCTTTAAATAGGCATTCTTCCATGATAGTATTTTTCGTCTGTAATAACTGCGAACCCCACAGCAGTATCAGTTTTTGAGCCATCTGTATAAATGGAGATAGTATTTGCATGAATTTCTTGGTGTTCCAAAAATTTGTTTGACAGCATAACTTGGAATTTCATCTTTTTTTAAATCGAATAACTCGTGGCATACATGGGGCAAATGGTTCAGGAATTTTAATAGTGGCACATTATAATTCTTTATGTATATTTTCAGTCGTATAACAAATGGGTAAAATGAACGTGTCCAGTTCTTTTTGGAATGGTGGTATTTTTTATAATTCTACTCAATTTTGATTGGTATCTTAATGTCCGTGAATAGAAGTTTTAACTATATTCGACCCTTCTTTGATCAAGTGAACACAAACCCGTTTCACTATAGAGAAATAACAGGTGTAGATTTAAATGCACCCGCAGCATATCTCAAACCTGCATTGTGAAGAGGATCTCATTTTTCCAATGCACTGGCAGATCCAGAGGCATATAGATGCGACCAATAATCAATTTTACTCTGTATCAAAGTCTTGTGTAAATAGAGTAATGTACGTCTATCCGAGCCCCACTTGGTATGTGACATTTCTTCAGTAATGAAGTACTTTCCAACAGCTTTCACGTAGGTAATTAATGTGAAATTTCCAAGTCATTCGTTGGTCAAAATGCAACCCAAGAAATTTGGTACAAGTAACAAAATTATTGGTTTATCATACAGTAGCAATTTCATTTTCAGTACATTTTTTTTATTTGTAAAAGTAATGGCTATAGTTTTGCTTGCCGATATAGTGAATCCGTGTGCAGTAGTCCACGATAGGATAAGATAAGATCAAGAGATTTTTGTAGTATGATTTGTCCCGTATAGATATCAGAGTGGATATTCCAAATGGCAAAATCATCTACATATAATGAACTCTGTACACCAGTTGGTAGCAGTTTGGTAATGTCATTAATAGCCATGATAAAAAGGATGGTGCTCAAAACACTACCTTGTGGAACTCCTTCATGTTGTGGATACTCCTTAGATAAAACACCATTTATCTTTAAAGTTCTTTCCTTTAAAAATTGTACTATGTTTAAGGGTAAAATTCCTCCCGGTTCAGAATAATGCATTTCTTTTAAAATCTGATGGTTCCATGTCTTGTCATGGGCCTTTTCCATATCAAAGATGGCTGTGGCATAGTATTTTGAAGCAAATGCTTTCCCAATATCGATGTCAAGTTAAGTTAAAGGATCAAAGGTAGATCTTAGTTTCCTATATCCATATTGTGAAACGGAGAAGTATCCTGTCTTTTCAAGAAACCATATTAATCTGCTGTTAATCATTTTCTCAAACAATTTACATAAACAGCTTGTTAATGCTACAAGTCTGTAGCTGTCTGTGTCATAAGAATCTTTGCCTGGCTTCAAGAATGGAAGGTCCAGTGCTTTCCGCCAATCTTGTGGGAAATATATTTCAAACCATATTTTGTTATATAGCTTTAATAGATATTGTAAACTGTTTGGGTGAAGGTGTTTCAACATTTCAAAAGTTATCATATCTTCACCAGGGGCTGTATTGGAGCATGTTGACAATGCCGATAAAAGTTCATCCATGGTAAAGCAATCATTGTATGAATAATATTGATCAGACTCAAAATTAATTGGAATTTTTTCTTCTTTTTCTTTAATGGTGCGAAAAGATTTTATTATCGAACCTTTGGAAATATTACTTAAATGTCCTGCTAGGCAAGTTGCTACCTCTTTAGGATCATATATCAGTTTGCTATTGATTTTCAAAACTGGGATTGAATGTGCTTTCCTAGTATTTTATGCACTTTTTTCCAGATCTTACTTAAGGGCATCGTTCGTTGCACACCGATTTTACGTAGTTCCACCAAGATTTTCTTTGTGCTTTATTAAATATTCGTTTTGCTACAGCACATGACTTTTTATAATTATGTAATCTGAATAGTTTCTCGACTTCTTAAATTTTCTTTGGGGTTTAATACGGGCCTTCTTTGCTTTTTTACACTTCTCATTCCACCAAGGAACTGGACATTTAATCTTTACTTGGGCTACAAATGGTATAGATGACTCTGTAGCATCAATTACCAGAACTAAAAACATAACCAGAATAGTTTCTATGTCCAAATTATTATCCCATAATGGAACATTCTTCGTGCATTCACTAAAATCTTCCCAATTGGCTTTATTAACATTAAATTTATTAATTGATATCTCTCCAGTGAAATTTAGAATACTAATTAAAACAAGAAAATTATCACTACCACACAAATCATCATAAGTGTTGGTTTGTCTTCATTTAATATATAGAGTTGAATATCTATAATAAAATCAAGTATGATGTTACCCCTGGAGTTTGATTTTACATCATGCCATGATAAATGTTTTGCGTTGAAATCTCCTATAAGTAACATTAGTTGGGAAAGTTTCTTGACTAAGTCATTCAATTTTTCTATATCTATATTTTTATTTGAACTTAGATATGCAGAGCAAATCGTTATAATTTCATGTAGTTGAATCTGAACTGCTAAGGCATTTATTTCAGATGAAAGATCAGATATTGTGAAAGGTACATTTTTTCTAATGAGAATCATATTACCTGGCTGATTAGCAGAGCGAGGTTGATAACGTGTAAAATTTATTTGTAAAACTGGAGGAAATAGGTAAAAGTGTTTCACTGAGGCAGATACAAATTGGGCTATACTCAATTAATTTAAGTAACTAACTTGTTTTTGTTAATGCTTCGAATGTTCCATTGCAATTTGAATGAGGGAGTGTCATTAATTTTAGAAGTGAATTTTACTTATTTTCTGTGTCCACTTAGTTTTTGAATTGGAACTTTTGATATTTTTGTTGCTGTACAAAGGAATTTTGCTTCTAGCACCTTAACTATAATCTGGTAGCATAGGATAGTCTCGTACTATTGACTTATATTGTTTTATGTTTGGTTTTCTTGTAGGTTCCTTAGATTTCTGTGAAATCATTTCGGATGAATAATTTTCTGAAGGGTCTTTGCTATTGGTGGTATAAACAATGGTTTCTTCTGCACTGGAAGTTTTCAGACATTTACTATTTGGACTATGAAGGTTGTTCTCGTTCTTAGGTGAGGATGTTTCACGGTGTTTTCTAGGTCTTTCTCCTATCTCTGTAGGTCCATCTAGTTCACTTAGTATTTCCTCAACTTCTTCAGTATTTATTGGTTTGTTTTTGTCATGGATTATCTTTGAAGATATATTTTCTTCTTTCTTTTGGCATTTGTTAAGGTGCAAATTATCAGAGACGTCCTCTCCCGGTTCATCAAGATGATCATCTACTGCAAGGTTGGACAGTACTTTGAACTTGTTACTTATCTCCATGGTATTGTTTTTATCTGATTTTTTTACAGTTATTTGATTTCTGGTGTTAGAAGATTGGGTAGCTTGTGAGACATCATTGGATATCAGTTTGCTTTGGTGTTTGAGTGTATCTGCTAATGTTTTGCGGGGAAGCTGCATTCCTTCTTCTTTCATGTCTTCCTTAGACTCCTTAACTGTTATACCAAATTTTCTTGATCTGGTAAGGGCTTCTTGGAAATATCTGAAATATACACATTCCCTTACATAAGCATGGTGCAAACCTTTACAGTTAAAAGCATTTTTTAGGGTTGGTGCATTCATCACTACTATGCTCCAAGGAGCCACATTTAAAGCATCTAGGCGAGCCCAAAGACTTGCATCGTTTTGCTGTATGTTCAAATTTCAAGCAAATCTAACATTGCATAGGCTTTGGATGTTCTTCTTTGACTGCAATTCTTTTGTTTCCTATTTTCATATATGTTGGAATTGTTTGCTGTCAAAAAATAATTTCAGCTATTTTCAGACATCTACCAGTTTTAGCATTTTTCTCTCATAAACAATAACTGATTTAACATTATGCTTTTGATCTTCCAGGAATTCTTTTAATGTTTCACACAGATTCATTGGTGTCATTTTCAATTATAAGTTTATCCAGCAACATGATTCCAATTCTAGTGTTATAATGGGCCTCGTCAGAAGCATTAACATGGTGAAGTCCAGGTTTTGTAGTTTCAAGTAGTTTTTTTTTTCTTCTTCTTCTTCAGATTTAGCTTTTACGACGATTTTGTTTTTTTCCGATTGAGAACCTGGGATTGTCACAGCCAAGAATTTTCTTCGGTGAGCGGTATATAACCAAGTCACTTAGAGGGGTTACTTTTTCGCTATTTTGAGTGCGATATACAGAGACCACACTGGAGAAAAAATATCTTCCATAGTTATTCTTTTAAACGTTCTTCTCTTTTGAGATAGTGTGTTTGGTATGTATGGCTCTAAAGTAGCCATACTGGAGTTTTGGAGGGATTCCATGGACAAGTCCTTTGAAGAAAGGATAGGCTCATCAGCAGAAATGGGGGGGGCCGACTGCCATATAACATGAAAACTTAGTTCATCCAGTCACACTTAAGAGGACGGGTCATCCTAGGGGTAATTAGAAATCGGGGGACAATATTTATAGCTTAATTGATTTAGCGCAGGGTTTTCTGCAGGTTCCTCTTAGTGAGAATAGTAAGGAATATACGGCCTTTTCAGTGGCCAAGGGACACTTATGAATTTACGCGGATGCTGTTCGGTTTATCGGGCAGTCCGATGACCTTTACCAGGTTGGTGAACACAGTTTTGCACGGGTTATCGGGTAAAAATGTTTTTGTATACATGGATGACATATTAATTGCAACAGACTCGATCGTGCAACACCTGGAATGGGTTAGAGTAAACGACGATAAAGTCAAAGCAATAGCGGATTTTCGCACCCAGAAATCAAAGAGAGAAATTAGTTATTCCTGGCCATGGCGGGGTTCTTCCGTAGATTTGTGAAAGGGTTTTCTAACATAGCAGCTCCCCTAACAGATATATTGCGGGAAGACGTTCAATTTCAATGGGGAAGACCCCAGAATGATAGTTTTCAGAAACTTATGGACGCGTTAATGAATCCCCGTTCTGAAATGTCCAGATATCAGCAAACCATTTACATTAGTGACTGATGCCAGTCAGGAGGGTATAGGTGCTTGCCTTATGCAAAATTTGATGGGAAATTCAATCCCATAGCATTTTATAGCAGGAAGTTTAGGACAAAGGGCAGCAATGAAAGATTAATGGCTACCATAGATAAAGAAGCCTTTGCAATAGTTTAAAGTTTAATTCACTTTAAAATGCTACTGATGGGGAATAAAGAAGTCCTTACAGACCACAAGCCATTATTGGATCTTTTTAATAAGCCCGATTTGTCACCTAAAAGAGCTTGATGGCTTTTAACTATCAGGGACTTCAATGCAAAGCTCAAATATATAGAAGGCAAATTAAATGTAGTAGCAGATGCCCTTAGTAGTTTTTATGTTATAAGTTACCTTCGGGGTTAGAATTAGAAGGTAATCTGTTGGTCAGGAAAATTAAATATAAATTAAGGACTAGTGAAAGTAAAGGAGACAACACAAATCGTAATTCCAAAGGTCCTAATTCCAGTGGTTTGGGATATAGTACATTGCAGGTTCGGTAGTCCACACTTGGGGATAGAAAAAAACTTATGAGGTGCTTGCTAAATATATTTGGAAAAGTATGGTTAAAGATGTGGAAAATCTTGTGAAAAACTGTACAGTATGCAATGCTTGCAAACCAGCAAGGATAACTTTCTGCAAATTAGGTCATATCCGATACCAAGTAGACCTTTTCAGAGAATACATATGGATATCCTAGGAAATGTTTGTGAATCTAGATATGCGACTAAGTACCTGTTAGTGATAATAGATGAACTTACGAGGATAGTAGAAATTTTTCCACTTAAGCATAAAACAGCTGAAGATGTAGCTATAGCATTTTTCAATGGTATCATTTGCAGATATGGCTCACCCGAGGTTTTATTGACCAACAATGGCAGAGAATTTGTAAACAAAACTTTGGAATGCTTGCCAGAAGTCATGGGGATACAGAAAGTAACAATTATTCAATACAGACCTGAAGCTAATGGATTATGTGAAAGAGCAAACAGGAAAGTGCTCGAAGCTCTCAGGAAGACTGTAGGTGGTAATGATAAAAACTGGGATAGATATATTGATGTTGTTAGATATAATATTAACACTATGGTTTGTGATTCCATTAAAACGTCTCCATTTGAAGCTTTGTTTGGTTGCCAAGCACGAGGCACATTTGATCTGCTAACTATACCTCATCATAGAGAAGATACAATCGAAGCATTAATTTCCACAGTGAAGGAGAGGCACACTTGTCTCAACCGTAATCTCATGGCCACGACCCGAGAAATGGTAGAAAGAAGTAATAGTAGAACATCTGATGTTAAAATCAAAGTTGGAGAAAAGGTATTTCTAAAAATCAATGTGAGAAATGAGCTAAATTACAAATTGGGTCCGAAATTTGAAGGTCCTTTTAGAGTCGTTGAGGAAAAGACTGGAAACGGATTTATAGTCTTAGATGAAAAAACAGGTCGGTCAAAATTAACTCATATCAACACTGAAGAGAGTTGGTTGTGGTAACGAATATAATATTGCGCAGTTGCATTTTTTTCTGATTTGCCAATTCATGGTGAAATGTGCTTAGTCAGTTTAAGTTAATTATTTTCTCTTTCCTTTATTCTACTATTTTTCTTACTATGAGCAAACTGCGGCGATTTGGTGTAAAAACCAGAGGTAACTATTTCACGAGGAAAAACGGGGTGGAAAGTATGGCAAATTTCTGTCAAGCTGAGAAATAACATAACAGATCCGTGTGGTGGTCCCTGGCAGTATGAGTTGTGATGGCTGGCTTGACCACCACACAAAACACTAAACTTTTACCAAATAGTATTCACCAAAATACCATACTAAGTCCACCAAAGGTGGAATAGTATCCAACTTCAATAAGAGTGCAAAGTCAATTCAAGGGGACAAAGAAAATACTTCAAAAATATACTTAATTTTAATACACAACCTTCAGATAGAAATAACACCTGAACCTCAACAATACAATAATTAATGAGAAACACTCTCTTAAACTCCCTGCAAAAGAAAACAATTACACGATTAAAGAAAGGTCATCAACACATACATACTAAAAGGGGAGAGGGTCCAGAAAGGAGGAGGCAAGCGAAAAGTAAGAATATCCTAACAAATACAATCTAAATATCCCTAACAAGTTCCTCAAACGACTTTATAGGTCTCCTCTTAGAGGACAATAAACTCCACGTCTGGAGGCTTAATCTGGGTGGCAGGGAAAACTGACCCGAAACTATGGTGATGGAAGGCTTTCACAAGCTCCACTAATGACGTCAGCAGAGGATCACAGGTCGTGACCTCGATAAATAATTATAGGTATAAATATTATTACCTTGGGACAGAGAGGTCCCCTTGGCTTTTACTGAACCAAGGGCAGTACACAAAATGCAGAATAAAAGGTCCTTGCTGCAGAGTAAGGATATCCAGCTTCAAAACGTAGCTCTGCAATGTGGCGAGGAATAAATATAGTTCCAACAGCAATAATCGTGCCCTTCAAGGTTGGAGGCTCAGAAACACACCGAGGCAAAAACCTCCAAGCGTAAACCTCCATCCCTCGGATAACGAAGGATCGCCGCCACGTAACCAACACAACTTGAAAATATAAAACAGTCGTTAGCCAATAATAAACACCAAGATAACCACCGGTGAGGAGACAAAAAACTAATAAAGAAAGAATACAACACTTCCATACTTAACATTAAAAATCTAAAAACTTAAATAATTTAGAAATTAATGACAACTAAGTTACAGAGTTCATAGGGGCTGAATTTTTTTTTTAGCTATAATTTTTAGGGCTGAATTTTTTGTGGCTATTTTGGTGGTGAAGTTTTGGGGCTGAATCTTTGGTGGTGGATTTTTTGTGGTTATAATATTTGGTGGTGATCTGTGGTTTTACGAGCCAAAGAGGTGGGTATTGTGGTTCTTTTGGTGTTATGTCTCTTGGGGGGTGGCACTACTGCATTGTGGTTTTATGGGTCCCTATGACAGGGTTGTATTTTTATATTAACCAGTGGTTATATTTGGCAGTATATAATTGTTGAATTGTGCTTTTCTGTGGTTTATATCCCGACTAGGTGGTTATGCGGTTTTACATATACATGTGGCAGTATCATGAATGCGTTAAGTTTTCAAGGACAATTTTTGGGTACCTTTAAGGATGTCCTAGGGATAATTTTTGAGGAATATGGTTCTATAGTATCAGTAAAGATTTTTGGGCTATTTGAAGGAATAATGATTCCTGAGGTTGCAGGTCTGACTAGACAAGTCTAGCACATGAGGTATACACAGGTGGCTTAATGCTGACAATGCTGTGATGAGACCGGTTGCTGATTTTTCTTTTTCTTTTGGAGTCGATTACTCGGAGATTTGCAGCATTTTCAGGGATGTCGATGATGACATTACATGGGGAGGAATGTAAAGTCAATTCTTGTCGATGGGATATGTTGCGGCAGCAAATTCCGCAAGGATACACAATATATTTGGTAAAGGGGAAAGTTGAATTTTCTTTTTTGTATGTGACTTGATGTAAAGATCTTCGTAAGGAATTAGATAACTGACAGTTTTTTTTTTTTTTTTTTCTGGTCTCGTTCACGTTCAGATGCTGAGATATTGCCTAATCATCACCCTGGGGTTGATGGCGCTCGCAAAGACACAAGTACGACTGGGTCCCGGAGTGCTAATTGAGGAAGACCACCTGGTGTGGTTGTCGTCTGATAAAGTAACATTGAGCACTGAATTCGAGTTTGGGTTCAGCCAGATTGGAACTCGAAAAATCGCATAACAAAGTCGAAGGACTAAGGAGCAGGTTGAATAAGGTTGAGACAACAAGAAATCTATCCGGATCATTGGGTCGACTTTTAGCAGAAATAAAAATTACAGCATACAGGGTACAAGGCAAGATTGCAGAAACAGTCACTTTGAAATAAAGCTGGCCGAGGGGAGGGACCCGTCCAAGAGACAGAAAAGGGCAGTGCAGCTGTTGGCGGCCGGGGGTATAGCTATAGCGGCCATAGCCAGAATAGCAATAGAAAGTTTAGTAAAGGTCGTGACGTTAGAAGCGGAACTAGCCGAACATGGAAGAGCTCTGACTTCTCTTAGAGGGAGGAATGAGACATTAAAATACGGGTTTAATGAATCAAGTAAATTGTGAAGTATATTACACCTAACAGTAAAAGGGATTCGGGAAGACCTAGATGTCACCATTGTTTTTCACTATACATACTACACTAGTGAACATTGAAAGAGAAACTGAATAGTTGCAGAGTGAAATTAAAAGCAAAGTAGCAGTTATAGCAGCTTCACAGGGGAAAATTTCAAGGGAAATGTTGCTGTCAAGGATTTTGGAGTCAATCTTAAAAGATGCGCCATATGAATGAGGATCAAATGTTATTTTTACGGGAGATCTGCTTTATAGATACTATGGGGTTTTAAGAGTACAATTATCAGATAAGGGGCTACTTGTAGATATACCAGTTAGTGATAAAAAAAACCACTCCATAGCTATATATTTAGACCGTTTCCTAGTCCTTTCATGGGGTCAATAGTTGTATGGACAGGGGTAGAAACCATGGAGGAATTCCAGTCCTCGGCAGTTGACTATAAAGCAGGGTGTGTGTTAGTTTATGATAGATACGTATGTGAAAGTAGGATATTTACTCTAAGACGCATTGACCTGTCAGGGTGTGAACTAGAGTTAGCTCACGAGGGTATACTGGTTAGACAAGCGATGGATTCCTTGAATGCTGAAATGAAAAACAGCCAGGAAAGACGACCAATGCACTTTGAGGTCGGTGACGCCTCGGAAATCACATGCCTGGGACATGGAGCACCTGTGTTTGCTGGGTGCCACACAGGCCGTATCTGCGTGTGTTCGTATCGAACGATGTATGACACTGGTTATGGGGAATGAGTGATAAAAGAGGGCACGCATTGATTACTTGTGACAAGAGTGCAGAATACGCATGGAAGAGGTGTTGCAGATCCATCGAATAAGGTAACGTAAGAAAGACCTTTGAAAAAGTTCACCTTTGAAGTGATAATTAATATGTTGGAGAAAGAGAAGTGTAGTGCGGTACACATTCTTTTTGATTAACTTTCATGGGTAAAGTGGTGATTAATAATTGTGGTCTCTTTATTTCACATGGGTTCAGTCACCATATTAAAATGTTGTGGTTAGTCACAGAATGAGATTAAAGGGG